>NC_067476.1:37205088-37422588 GCF_947179515.1 Apodemus sylvaticus | reverse complement strand
ACAGACAATAAAATAGCTCAGTGGGACCCCTTCCTGGAATTGCCATTCTGACCACCCTCTAGACCTAAATTCACTCTGTCCCAGGCTGACCTTGAACTCAGGAATCTGCCAGCATTTGTATCTGCCTGTCTTTGTATCTTGCTGACAGGCTGGCCCTTTCCTTTATATCTGTGAAGCTTCTTACACAATTCATATCAGATCCTTATATTTTTCATTGTTGAGAAATTATATATTTTCAAACTCATGTTTTCAGCATTCTTTCCCACAGCCTTAAGGTCTGTCCTGAAAGTCACAGCATTCTACCACTTTGCTGAGACATAGACATGTCCTTGCCTCCTAGACTCATGCTGTCTCTAATTATCTTGGAGTCATTAACCTTAGTAAAGAGGGCATTCCTCAAAGGTGAAACATGAAACAATGTACACTATTGTACAAACAAGATTTTCAGCTACAGCAACCATCAACCCTCGTGGAGGCCCACACCTTGATGGCTCTGATCCAGGAGGAGGAAACCATCATATTGTCCCATATACATGGCCATGTTGGTCTCAGCAGTATTCATATCTCCTGTTGATTTATACATAAAAAGAAAAATCTTAGTCTCTAGAAACTAGTATCCTCAGAAAATAATACTCTGGTTTTGGTTTCTTTAATTAACTAATTAAAATACCAAACACCCTATCTTTACCCCTACATTTTAAAAGTATATTCCTGGTACCAGTTTTTAAACTAGTGGAGTTTGTAGTTGAAATAAGGCAGAGAATAATGAACAAACTTCAGTGTCAGGTGGCAACCAAATCAAGGAAAAGTTGTGATGTACAATGGAAGGAAAAATGAGTAAGAAAGCAATTGTGATTCAAGCAGTTCATAGTTCGGTCACTCCAGTGACTTCTCTGGCCTCTGTGGGCACCCATACCCAAATGGGCTTATACATACACCCACAAAACATAGATATGTATTTCTAGAGAATCATGGAGCTTGACTACTGAGAAGAGATTTGTTGGGAAACACTGAACCCCAATATACCTAATAGAACTTACCCCAAAACATGGTTCATTTCTAAGCAATGTAGTTCAGCCTGGCCCACTGCTATTATTAATCAAAATCAACTGAACTATGGTAGCCACATACTGGACATCTTTTCTTCCTCCATGTGAATGACAGAATTAGAACAAACATTTTACATAATTTTATAAATTAAATTGTGGGTATTTAAAGGAATATAATAAACAAATATAAAGTTTATGCAGAGGTGGATACAGAAACATATGTATTGAAGGTAGTTAACAGTGGCTTGCATTGGTCTGTTTTAACATTGTTCATAAGAATTTAAGCAGCAATGTTTATAAGAATGTAAAAACAACAATGGGCTCAAGGTTTTGTATCCCCCCCCAAATCATCATATAATAATTTTCTGTCTGCATAGGGAGAACAAATTATAATATAGCTGTTTCCTTCAGAGCAGTGCCTAGCTCTAGCTTTTCATTATACATTATGTAATAATGAAATTGCAACATAGTTCTGTTATACAGTGCAGAAATGAGTGTAGTACCTAGTGCTTAATGGATAAATAAGAATCTGTTCAATAATGACAATAATTAATCACAATGGCAAACTTAAATGTTTTCTAAGTATTTTTCCCTATTAAAAAAATAGTACCATGTAGACGCTGTAGAAAATCACAGCCAAGTATCCTATTAAATAGTTTGAAATTGGCTTATCTTGATTTCTATGTATCTCTTCTCATCCTTTTTCAATCCTTTTTAAAATGTATGTGAGAACTGGGTGCTGGTGATGTATGCCTTTAATTCCACTACTTGGGAGGCAGAGGCAGGCAGATTTCTATGAGTTTGAGGACAGTTGATCTAGAGAACGGGTTCCAGGATAGCCAAGGCTACAGAGAAACACTGTCTTGAAAAAAAATACATCTGAGAGAACAGAAAATTTTAGAAATTTGAGCAAAATCCGTTCTCCAATGTATACATTTCTCAAAATTGTACTAGTTACAGTTTGTTAATTAAAATAAAGATACTGCAATATTTTGAATAGGTATATGACATCCAGTTTGCTAAAATAATACACATCCAAGATAGTAGGATTTGTAAGCATGCTAGTTAGAGTTTTGTTGTTTTAAATATATAAAGTTTCATTGTACATTAAACTTTAAGAGACACTAAAGTTTTCTTATGACCATAGTTAATCTCATTTCAAGTAAATGAGTTAATCTCATCTTAGTTAAAACATATGTTCCAGTGAAAGCAGACAGATAATCTGCCACAGTAAAAAGAAGTTTCTTTCTTAATGTGGCTAGAACCAAAATTGAGAGCCTCAGTCAATGAACCCTCCAGGCACTCGGAATCAGCAAAGTTAAGGTCCACACTACAATCCTTAACTTAGCCTTCTCACACAAACACAACTTTTTTCTTCTAATGTACTACTAGTTCATAGAAGAAAAACTGTAAGCAATATAGCTAAAACTGGCTTCTACCAAAACTTAAAGAGAATGGGGGCTTAGTTTTGGTCCTAGTTATTATATAATTGCTGTGTGAATCTGCTAATAAAAGGGGTGAGGCATGGAAAAGAGAGAGTTGTATGCTTAAATAGCAGAAAGGAGCCTTATCCCAATCACTGTGGAAGTTTT
This sequence comes from Apodemus sylvaticus, assembly GCF_947179515.1. NCBI lineage: Eukaryota > Metazoa > Chordata > Mammalia > Rodentia > Muridae > Apodemus > Apodemus sylvaticus. Next base: position 37,419,947 of record NC_067476.1, on the reverse strand, counting down.
TCTGGAGACTTTATAATCTGCACTTTCCCTTGTGTTTTTTTCATGCTATAGAAATTCTGAAGAGGGAAAGTTTTTTTTTTGTTGTTTCTTTTTTTATTTATTTGAAATATTTTTATTTACATTTCAAATGATTTCCCCTTTTCTGGCTCCCCACTCCCCAAAATTCCCATGAGCCCTCTTCCCTCCCCTCTATTCCCCCATCCACCCCTTCCCACTTCCCTGTTCTGGTACTGCCCTATACTGCTGCACTGAGTCTTTCCAGAACCAGGGGCCACTCCTCCGTTCCTCTTGGACATCATTCAATATGTGGATTATGTCTTGGGTATTCCAAGTTTCTAGGCTAATATCCACTTATCAGTGAGTGCATACCATGATTTATCTTTTGAGACTGCGTTGCCTCACTTTGTATGATGTTCTCCAGCTCCATCCATTTGTCTAAGAATTTCATGAATTCATTGTTTCTAATGGCTGAATAGTACTCCATTGTGTAAATATACCACATTTTTTTCCATTCCTCCGTTGAGGGACACCTGGTTTCTTTCCAGCTTCTACCTATTACAAATAGGGCTGCTATGAACATAGTGGAGCATGTGTCCTTATTGCATACCGGGGAATTCTCTGGTATAGCAGGGTCCTCCAGAAGTGTCATGCCCAGATTTCTGAGGAACCAACAGACTGATTTCCAAAGTGGTTGTACCATCTTGCAATCCCACCAGCAGGGGAGGAGTGTTCCTCTTTCTCCACATCCTTCCCAACACCTGATATCTCCTGAGTTTTTAATCTTAGCCATTCTGACTGGTGTGAGTTGAAATCACAGGGTTGTTTTGATTTGCATTTCCCCAATGACTAATGATGTTGAACATTTCTTAAGGTGCTGCTCAGCCATCTGAAGTTCTTCATGTGAAAATTCTTTGTTTAGCTCTGTACCCCACTTTTTAATAGGATTATTTGGCTCTCTGGGGTCCACCTTCTTGCATTCTTTGTATATATTAGATATTAGCCTTTTGTTGGATTTAGCATTTTGAGAGAAGGTTTCATAGTATAAACAAAGCATTTATGCCAAAGAGAGAAGAAACATGCATGGTATGATAGATTTGTTCAGCCAACTTCATAAGATCTTAGGTTTTTAAGATTACAAGGAGACACTCCCATATCCCTTCTCTAGAATTAAGTCGCATGCTTTGATCAATTTTCAGTCCATAAGTAATTTCATAAATATGTTTTAAAACAATTATACATTTTTTAAAGATTTATTTATTTATTTTATATATGTAAATACATTGCTGCTGTCTGCAGACACACCAGAAGAAAGCATCAGATCCCATTACAGATGGTTGTGAGCCACCATGTGGTTACTGGGAATTGAACTCAGGACCTTTGGAAGAGCAGTCAGTGCTCTTAACCACTGAGCCATCTCTCCAGCCCAACAATTATATTTTTAAAAACACTTTAAAAGATTTTTTAAAGAAATCAAGCTATAATCCAAGATGTATTTGGTATGCCTTGATGAACGATTTCCAACATAGAGAAGGTAAATTTTTAAAATAGACCTATAACCAAAAGTTGAGTTGAAAGAATATTCTAAACATGGGTTATATCAAGATTTTAAAATGGAAATTATTATTAAATATACTATTAAATAATGTATTTTGATTTAATATATTCCATAAATAAATAGAAAAATAACAAAAGTAGACTACATATTAGGATACACATATATCTCATATCTCTGCATACAAAGAGATATGAAAAGACACTGGAACTATATACATACATATTTGCACATGTTCGCAGAAATTTATTTTAAATGTTTTAGTTTTTCCATAGTTTCCATGTATTTTATAAATATATTCCACAGACTATAAACTATTCCCCTTGTGGGAGAGACATGTGAAGAGTTGTAGAAACTGGCTATGATGTCATATGCTTCCAATCCCAGAATTTTGGAGATTATAGTAGAAGAATTTGGAGTTCAACACCAGGATAGCATACATGATGAGATTCTTGATTTTAAACAATGAATAAACCAGACATCTGGAGGAGGGGGGGAATGTGATTTGATCTGCTTAGATGATCAACTGAAGATGGCTCTGATGTAGTAGGCAGATGAGGGGAAGACATTGTTTTGCCTAAGGAACAGCCTGGATTACTTTGCACATTACCATGTTCCTGGAGCACAGATTGAGTTGAGGAGACACACAATGTAGCCTTGGACAAAGGTGGATTTTGCTTTAAGAGCCATGACTACAGATGGACTTGATTTGCATATTGAAGGGGCAGGGGTCAGAGCTCAGTCTTTACTCATGAGAAGGAAGCTTTCATGGCCACTGCAGTTTGAGTCAGGTTCTCTGCCTAGCTTCCTGGGAAGCTAATTGGAGGCAGGGGAATTATTCACTTTTCTCCAAGAAACTCTGAGAATCCATGCTTGATTACTCACGCCTATAATCCCAGAACTGAGAATGATGAAAGAGAATTGCCACAAATTCAAAGCTATCCTGAGCGTCTAGTGGGGTCCAGGCTAACCAGGATTGTAGAGTGAGGTTTTATCTTAACAAATTTTTTTAATATATATTTTTATTTTCTATATGCTTTGTTTACAATCCAAATGCTTTTCTCTTTCCCAGTTCCCCCCTCCCCATAGGTCCCATAAGTCCTCTTCTCTCCATCCATTCTCCTATCTTTCCCCCTCCCTTTTCTCTGTCCTGGTACTCCTCTACAATGCTGGATCAAGCATTTCCAGGATTAGGGCCCTCTTCTTCCTTCTTCATGGGAATCATTTGATATGCTAATTGTATCTTCAGTATTCAGAGCTTCAGGGCTACTTAATATCCACTTATCAATGATTGCATTTCATGTGTATCATTTTGTGATTGTGTTACCTCGCTTAGGATGATATTTTCCAGTTCCATCCATTTGCCTAAAAAATTCATGAATTCATTGTTTTTTATTGCTGAATAGTACTCCATTGTGTATATATACCACATTTTCTGTATCCATTCCTCCATTAAGGGATATCTGGGTTCTTTCCAGCTTCTGGCTATTATAAATAAGGCTGCTATGAATATAGTGGAGCATGTGTCCTTATTGCATGCCGGGGAATCCTCTGGGTATATGCCCAGGAGAGGTATAGCAGGGTCCTCCAGAAGTGTCATGTCCAGTTTTCTTAGGAACCGCCAGACTGATTTCCATAGCGGTTGTACCATCTTACAATCCCACCAGGAGTGAAGGAGTGTTCCTCTTTCTACAATCCTCTCCAACACCTGCTGTCTCCTGAGTTTTTAACCTTAGCCATTCTGACTGGTGTGAGGTGAAATCTCAGGGTTGTTTTGATTTGCATTTCCCTAATGGCTAATGGTGTTGAGCATTTCTTAAGGTGCTTCTTGGCCATCCGAATTTCTTCAGGTGAGAATTCTTTGTTTAGGTCTGTACCCCATTTTTAATAGGGTTATTTGGTTCCCTGGGGTCTAACTTCTTGAGTTCTTTGTATATATTGGATATTAGCCCTCTATCGGATGTAGGATCGGTGAAGATCTTTTCCCAATTTGTTGGTTGCCGTTTTGTCCTTTTGACGGTGTCCTTTGCCTTACAGAAACTTTGTAATTTTATGAGATCCCATTTGTCAATTCTTGATCTTAGAGCATAAGCTATTGGTGTTCTGTTCAGGAACTTTTCCCCTGTGCCTATGTCCAAGTGAAACATCTATATGACAAGAACTTCAGGTCACTGAAGAAGGAAATTGAAGAAGACGTCAGAAAATGGAAAAATCTGCCATGCTCATGGATTGGCAGGATTAATATAGTTAAAATGGCCATCTTGCCAAAAGCAATATATATTCAATGCAATCCCCATCAAAATCTCAACTCAGTTCTTCACAGAGTTAGAAAAAGCAATTCTCAAATTTATCTGGAATAACAAAAGACCCAGGACAACTAAAACTATTCTCCACAGTAAAAGAACTTCTGGGGCAATTAGTATCCCAGACCTCAAGCAATACTACAGAGCAATAGTGTTAAAAACTGCATGGTATTGGCACAGTGACAGGCAAGTGGGCCAATGGAATAGAATTGAAGACCCAGAAATGAATCCAAACACCTATGGTCACTTGATCTTCGACAAAGGAGCTGAAAACATCCAGTGGAAAAAAGATAGCCTGTTCAACAAATGGTGCTGGTTCAACTGGAGGTCAGCATGCAGGAGAATGCGAAATGATCCATTCTTATCTCCTTGTACTAAGCTCAACTCCAAGTAGATCAAGGACCTCCACATAAACCCAGTCACATTGAAACTAACAGAAAAGAAACTGGGAAAAACCCTTAACGTATTTTTTAATAATAAAAATTAAATGGTATCTTTGAGAGGTTCTCTGACCTAATAACAGGTAGGAAGACATGGTACCATTTCAGAGTTATGGTGAGTAGAATTTACCTGATTGAATATACAGAAATCTAAGAGTATGGAGTTGAGAACACTGTTTGCTTTAAGGGTTTGGGGATGGGAAGGTCATTCATTGGCAGAGGCTGGTCTAGGATTAATAGTTAAAACCTTATATATAGTTCGCTCCTATAGAATGCAAAGGTACCCAATCAACTGCCGAAGTGTGCAGAGCAGAAAAATAAGTCTAAGGGCAGAGTTAGGGAGAGATGCCAAAGAAAATCGTTAAATTCTCAAGAAAGCAAAGAAAATGTTTTAACACAACCAAAATGTATTTTAGGTGAAACAAAACACTGTTTCCAAAAGAAGGCAGATGTCATCAAAGCACTGGTGTCCAGAAACTTGGGAAAGAGGTCTGCTTTTCAACTTCACTCCTTCCTCAACAATCACATTCCCCCCACCCCAAATGTAGAAGCTGTTCTTGGAGGTTTATGGGACATATGGGGAGGGGGTAATCCGGGAAAGGGGAAATCATTTGGAATGTAAACAAAGAATATAGAAAATAGAAATAATGTTGGGTCAAAAAAAAAAAGAAGCTGTTCTTGGGGCAGCTGTTACCTGGGATGTCAAATTTTCCCCAATAGCATGAAAGATATCAGAGGACAGAAAACATAGAAGAAAAGTCTTCCTAGAAAGGCCTCTAAGGTCTTTAGCATGACCCTCTCAGTTAATAGACAAAAATAAATAAATAAACAATAGAAAATAAAAATAAAAAATTTTAAAAAAGTCTATCACCAGCTCATCTGTAAATTGATTTTATATTTGAAGATAATAAATACAGAGGATTTTGAATGTTTGCTATAAAGGGAATTGATAGTGCGTAAGGTGATGATGCATCAGCCAACTGCTCTAATCTGCTCATGGCACACTGGATACCTGTGCTAAAATTCTGCTCAAAATCTCATAAATATTTACAGTTACTCTCACCAAAAAAATTTTAAAATTAAGACAAATAAATAAGGCACTGCAATTGTTCACATAGCGATGATAAGACTTTTTTTCTAGATTGCATTTCATTTATATTAAAATATGAGAGATATATTATCTTTCTGTCCCACAAGCTCTTAGTGTCAGGTCTTGAGTCAGGCCTTGCCACAGGGTCACAGTACCCAGAAGACCTCTGCTCTGTTCTTGCTAACAGAGCAGCAGTGTTCCATGTAACTTTTACATTTTCACATCTCTTTCTGTAATTACTGTAGAAGCTGAAATTTCACGACTTTTTGTTTTTTATTTTTTTAGGAAAAAGCAATATGTTTTGTTGAAGTTCCTCCTCTAATCTTCAAGTTTTGGGGTTTGGGTTTTTTTTTTTTAACATTTTAAAGCTTTCCAAAATTTGGTTGCTTTTGTTAACTCTCCTTCTGATATTTCTGGAATGTTTATAATGAAACATAAGTTTTAAAAATCATGACTTCTATCTACCTCTCATTTTGAGGAAACTTTGCTGTGACATCAGTGAAGTTTCAGAACCCTTCGATCAGAAGGGGCCCTTCAAGAACCTGTCAGAGACCCTGGGTGTGTGTGTGTGTGTGTGTGTGTGTGTGTGTGTGTGTGTGTGTGAACCTTGTGGGAGCTAGTTCTCTCCTGAGTCTCAGAGGTAGACCTCAGGTCATCAAACTTGCAGGCAGATTCCTTGGCAATTGATAAATTGTCTCATAGGCCACCCTAGGAATTTTATAGTAGTATTTATGCATCATAATTCTTTAGAGGGCCCTTAAAATTCTATATTATCCCTCAAACCAAGATCAAGCCTTCCTGCTACTATATCTTCAAAAGCAGACCTCTTTCCCAGGTTTCAAAATCTTTAATATTGAAAGTAGTGTTCAAAATTTAATAACAATTCTAGCTTAAATGATATCAAACAATAGACAAAAATATTTCTACATGTACCTCTGAGCCTCCAAAGGGAACCAAAATGGTATTTATTCACACACCAACAGGTTTCTCTTACATATTCATTCCCAGGGTCCTTTATTAAATGCAGTATTAAAAAGAATAACTTCTCTCACCAAGGAAAACCGAGAGAGGTCCTACCACTCATTGCCTCTCCATTTAAGCAATTCATCTCTGAGCATCGTGATTGGCTCTGTCCTCTCCCAAGCTTGGAAAACAGTATAGTAATAGCAATAAAGTAGTGGTGCAGTACAAACGAAGCCTTGCATGACTGTTCCGTGTGTAAGCACTTTATCATAAGAAGATCTACCAAGCAAGACAACACAGTATCTCAGACTCAGGATAAGTAGCCACTTAGATGACGAGGGTGCGTTATCTCTGCCTTGAGCGGTAGAAGGGCTGCACACAGTGAGTTACATGACTGATGGCCAGCCGTGTTAGAAGGTTTGTTAGAAGAGAGCAAGAGCTATTTCAGAGACACTTGCATAGAGGTCTCAGAAGCTAGTTGACGGCTCTTAGGTGTTAAAGTTTGTGGAAGCCTAATGGAGTTTAGAAGGTGGATTCCTTTTACCTAAAGTATAAAACTGCTACACACACACACACATATATTACATATATTCGTGCATGTGTGTATACGTTTTTAAATGGCTTAAGTCTGAAAGCACAACCAAAACAAAACAAAGAAAACACCTTCCATGATTCCATGTCCCACAAATCTTCCTTTTAGCTAGCTCTTGAATGTTGTTTCCTTGAGTTTTAAATAGTTGGAACCATTTCCTAAATGAATGAAACCTGAGAGCTTCTACTCAGCTCCAGCTTTTCTATGTATTGAGCCACTTGGCATCTTTTAGGAAGTATGCAGCTTTTTCGTCACAGGACCTTTTGCAACATGGTTACACGGTGCCAGCTTCCTGCCACGCCATTCGCTTAGCTCTTCGGTAATCAAAACCTTCCTTTACTTATTTATTCATTCAGTAAATGTCTCTTTAGTGCCTTGCTTCGAGAAACTGAAGAAAGAAAGAAAAATGAGAAAACTAGGATTACAGGAAAAGTACACAAATATGCTTTCAAAAAAAAAACAAGGTACAAAAGGCAAGAACCAAGCTGGCCGACTCAAGCGTGGCATCCTTCAGTCTAACTAGGCATTTGGAACATAAGGGATATTTTTTTCGTGGCATTATCATGTAGGCAAAGACTTAGACATGTCATTTTGGTGCCTTCTTATGCCCAAGAAAGGCAAGTAAAAGATTCTGCATTTTACTCCCTAGTTATATATTTTCCATTTTATGTGTGTCATTAAACTAATATCTAGGCGATAAGTTCTTTTTCTCCTACCAAGCAGGTTTCCATCATTCTCGTGTATGATTCTTATCATGGTTTGTTTAGAAATAGCTCATATAGGTCGGCGTATGTTAAATCCTTAACTAGAAAACTAAAGTTCTGTAGCCACATGGGAGAGGTTGATTACATTGCGACTTAGTTTTCATAGCTTAGACCAAGAAATGATGGTTTTAGTACAATGACTATTACAAGAATTGGGACCAGTTTATTTGGGGAATATTTCTTATAGTGTCCTGTTGGGGCCACAAGACTGGAGCTCCAGGTCCTATTGCTTTCCTTTCTTGCCCATCAATCTTCTCATCACTAATTACACCTTGGAGATTAAGCCTTGTAATCACAGCCTCTAATTCACTAACGCCTAAGCCTTATCTTTCCTTTATTTAAAACATTATTGAGTTTGAATGAAATCTCTATCAAACAGAAGACCGAGTTATCCGTTTCTAGCTTCTAGGCTGCCGTGGATAGGAAAGAAGCCAAACAGAAAGGCCTTATCCATCATCTATTTTGAAAATGCCTGGTCTGGAGAGAGCGCTTGCTTTTTGTTTGTTTGACTCCATGGCCCCACTCCAGGTTTCATCAAACTAGACTTCATATACTTTGTGATCCGCCCGAGTGCAGCCTGTCAGGGTTAGCAATGACTGATATTATTAAATATACAAAATCATTTTACCAGATGATAAAAGAAACTACGGTGTCTAAAAATTTCATATATCTAACGTGTTGTATAAACAGCCTAAATCCCTATACATTTTATAACTTCAGCAGTCTAAAGGTTAAAGCCTGTCAGTTGAATTTCACGAATTCTGGGGAAGAAATGAGGAAGTAGCCACAACTCTTCATTGTGTACCTGTGATCAAACATCCCCTCATTACACTGCAATATTGTTGCCTGTAAAGGTCACCATTGCTGAACATAATCACACAAAATCAAAACTGCAAACTTTATATATCATGAAGGTAGTAAATAGCTTGGAGGTTTATTTCCTGGTGCCTGAACAACAGTCTGAACCCATTTATAAATTTCTGGGAACTGTGGCATGAACCAAACATATTTGCAGTGTGTAACAATAGCTTCAATTAAATCAATTTCTTGTAAAGTTTTTTTCAGGGTTTTTTTTTTAAGATGGAAAAGACAACTTTCCTACAGATAAAACAGAAATCGTGTTGGCTTTTTAAAAATGGATTTCCCTTCTCTTCTCTTCCTCTGAAAATGAATGTGATAGCTGCTTTTAAATCACCTTCAGGATAGAATATCCAAAAGCCTAAGTCATGCAGTCATTTAGTAAACACCTGGTATGCCCAATAAATCACACATGTGCCTGCCCTCTCCCTTCATTGATTTTTCTGTGCAGTGTTTGGACAGCCTGCCACCTTACAAGATCTATAGACCCAAAGTAGAAGGCTGGTCTCATCCACACCAGCATCTGCTGTTGCCCGTTGCTATTCTAGCCAAACACCTGCAAGCACTTTTTTTTTTTACCTGTGCTTTGTTCATTCTTCTTCTCAGAGTCAAAATTACCTCTCGAGCACACATTATGTCTCATTTCTACAGAAAGGTTTCAGATCTGCCACCACCAGCTTTCTGGTCACACTTCAGATGAAAATTCAAGTATATTTTGTTCGCGTGGTCAACAAATCCCAGAAGAACTTGACACTTTTTCCTGAATTGATTTGCGTTTGGACATGACAAGGGCCACTAATGCCTACTGATCTGTGTTCTTACCCCATGTCTGAGCCAGGTGAATCCCATCCCAAGGCATGATGTGGTCATTTGTTTCATCTTTTCTAGAATGTTCCTTCCTTGGGAAACAGCTCTCCATCTAAATTAGTTACTTCCTGATCACACAGTGTCCTTCTACGTCTTTTCAAACATGAATACTGAGGATATACACTAAGTAAGATAAGTCAATCATAGAAGAACAACTAGTACTTGAGTCTGCAACAGCCAAATCAAATGAATAAAAAGTAGAAAACCAATTGCCAAGAACTAGGGGGAAAAGCAGGAGGATAGAATGGGCCTAGAGTCTTCATTTTTCAGGATGAAAATGTTCTAGGTACTTACTACGGAGCAGTGTAAATTTATTTCACATAATGAGCTGTTCAACCAAAGACATTTAACAGCAAGTTTTACATTGTACATTTTTTATCACAATAAAAAAAAATAGCGATAAACCAGAAGAGAGCATTCTAGCCTTCTTGTCCTTTGCACTTTATAAGCAGAAATAAGAACACTTCACAAGGTTCCTGGTCATTTTTCTACACTGTTCTTGTTGACAAAAACCTCAGGAAAACTAGAAAGGCGTGTTCACTAACAAGTTTTTGAATGGAAAACTATCAAATAAAAGTTCCAAGAAAATGCTGCACAGTTCCAACAACCTGAGTTTGAGGCTTCACTCCCATGTAGAGTTGTGTGTAGCCTACAGTACCAATTATTCTGGGAGGCAGAGCCGGGCGGATCCTTGAGGCTTGCTGACCAGTCAGTCTAGCCAAACAACATGCCTTAGCTCAGTGGTGTGATCTTTTAATACCTCATGTTGTGATGACCGCCCCCAGCCATAACTGTAATTTTGCTAGTTATGAATTATAATATAAATATGTGGGTTTTGATGGTCTTAGGTGACCCCTATGAAAGGGTCAGTTAACCCTTCAAAGGGGCCTTGACCTACAGGTTGAGAACCACTGCTCAAGGTTTGATGAGAGGCCCTGTCTCACAAAATTTAGGTAAAGAGTGATTGAAGAAGACACCTGAGGCTGACCCTTGGCTTCAGAAATATATATGCCATATATACCTTAAAGTGCTATTATCCCTAGCTATATTCCCTGGTTTAACTGTGGCATTAACGTATTCCAGTGTGTGTGTATCACACTGGAAATGGAAGAAATGAAAGGTATTATCTAGGGATCTCAAACAGACACTTGCAAACTCTATTAGTGAAACATTCCATTTCAGTGTCATGGAACATCTTCCAATTTCACTTATTCTTTAGTATCTTCCAAAAGAACATCCGGGATACCCTTTAGGGCAGTCAACTAGTAAACTTCAGTCTAAAATACAGAATAAAGGTTAGATCTGTTTCTAATTTTCTTTTTAATAAGTTCATACATATCTACAATGAAATTCATATCCCCTATTCCCCACCCCCCCCCAGATCCCTTGACACTCCATTCCAATGTCATGATTTTTCTACATCTTTTTCTTTTTTGTTATTGTTGTTTTTCAAGTTTTGTTGTTGGTGGTTTTTTTATACTCTTAAGTCCAACTGGTGCTACTCATGTTTACACAGGTACACGGGTGTTGGGGAGGGGGGCTGTACTGGATCACAGGCAACCGTTAACGGTCATAGCCCTAAAGAAAAATGATTTTCTGTTCTAGCCGCTATCACGTCCTCAGTGAGACATGAGGTGTTTTTTCACACCCATGCTGGGATGTTGACTGGTTTGATCTTATACGGGTCTTCAGCAAGTATCCCCAGCCACTATGATTCCTGAGAACAATGGCTGTATTATGTCCAGAAAGCAGCATTTCACAGAATTCCTCCCATCCTTGGGTCCATATGTTCTTTCGTCTCCTCTAAAGTGATCCCTGAGTCTTGGAAGGATGATGGTTAATCCTTTTATTATAACATTAGATGAACATTTGCGAGAACTCTAATGCACTGCATACATATATGAAATTGCCAAGGAAAAGTCCATTTTAAAAGAAGAGAAAGATGGAGACCTCTAAAATTACATTTCTGAGCACAGCCTGGCTCTTAGTTCCTAGTTCTTATAGCATATGTGTGCTCGTATGCATGCACATGTGTTATTACTTTTTATTCTTCACTGGGTATAGACCTGTACCTGTAATACATTATTCCATTAAAAACAAAAACAAAACAAAACACGGGTTCTCACCCTTCATTGGCCTCACATTGTCACCACTGATTCAAGCATGAATCTTTTTTGACATAAGGATTGCCCTGGGGCTTTCAGACTGACACATTTCTTACATATGGCTTTTGCTGTCTGTAGTACATCTTGAGTCTGTGCATGTGGCAGTTTCCTGATCAGACTCGCTGTCACTGTGGGAATGAGATGTTTACATGAGGGCAGATGAGGGCCACTTGTAACTTTTGACTTTTTCATGCACCAGATCTGTTGAACATAACAACCTAAAGCTGGACCATTACACTTCCCACAGCTGTTGAAGAGAATTTCACAGCGTAATGTAATTTTATGTGTCTTCTCATATTTATGTTTGTTTGGGGAGTTTGCAAAATACTTTTTGATCTACAATAAGATAGAAGTCTTTTATATTGCAAAAATAATAGGACCACATGCAGCCAGAACTTCCTTAGCCTTTCTTCATGTTGTCCATTTTATAATACCCAATGGTAGCCAATAAATATGTCAACATGCTCTAGTGTGAAATGTATTGGGCTTCTGAGGCATGACTCCCCATCATTGGATAGAAATCTGAAAACAAATTTCTCTCTGCAAAGACATGAATGATATAGGTTTAAATATTTAAACCAGAAAGAAAAGGGTAGCAACAATTTTCTTAAATGGTCACATTTAAACAAAGAACATCTTTTCTACTTTAGAATTATTAAGAAAATTCACTTCCAGTGGAAATATGAAATACTGTCAGCAGCAAGAAAAAATGGCTTCTCCTAGAGACTAGATCCCTGAACATCAGTCTTCTATGGGTATAAACCCACCAAAAGACAGGAACAATATAGCATTAGTAATCACTTCAATGTTGCACTATCCAAAATAAGCCATGGGTTATTAATTTTAAAAAAAAGTCATACTATGTACATTTCAAACCTTCAGTATAAGTCTATCATCTACCACATTAGACCACGTGGCAGAAATTTTCCTCAATGCAGAAAGCTGGATAGCACCACTCCGAAGCGTCGTGTATACACGACGCCATCATTTTTAGCCTTGAAAATGTGCTCCAGCATCAAGTTGTTAAATGCCACTTGTCGCAACCTGCACCTGGCCAATCTTACAAAGAATTTTAAGAAATCTTTAATTTGAGGTAAATAACTCATATGAATCCGCCTCGTGAAATCCAAGAGCTATTTTTACAGTTTATGGATTCTAAACTACCTTTTAGAAAATGCCTAATAATCCCTTTTAGACAATTGTTACACAAAATCTTCTTTGTTTTTCTAAATTCTAATTTGCCTAGGGAGGAAACAATAAACATATTTCCTATTAAATATCCAGAAGCTTAAATATCTAATATTAAGGAACTAGAATGTGCCCCATTCAATCCTTACCGTGCCTTAATTATCTGAGGGTTAGCTCCCTTTCTTGACCAGAAAACAAGACACCCTTTAAAAACTAAATACAGAAGGGCTTTCTTTCATAGAGAAAGTAAGGGGGGGTTTATTAGTCCAAAATAAAAATGTGGAGTGTGGAGAAATTTAACTAATTGTAATCCAGGGACAATAGAAATGCCAAAAGGGAAATAAGATTTTCTGAAACTATTTAAGTAAAACTGAGAATTTATCACCTAAAGAACTGACATCTTCATATACACCTTCACAGGCAACCTTGACTCTCAATCAGCTTCTCTCCTTTCTTCTACTCTAAGGCTGACACAGCAATCTCCAACTAATCAATACGCACTTCTAACTAGGTTGGGGGTCAGGTCATGAGAGGGAGCAAGAGGTCTTGAGGAGACTGGTTGCAGTGGGCACAGCTAAGGGGCACAACTGCTGTGGGAGCTGGAATGAATAAGGGAGAGGGACTGGGGGAAAGAGGGGAACACTCTGTGCACACTCAAGTGGAGTGTGTCAGTCAACCTGGGCAATGTATTTGGGGAACATTATTGACCCTCTTCAAAGAGCCAATTACTTCTTATTTTTTAATTGTCATACAAATATCTGGTAATTGTAGTAGTTTTATGGTCTTTGTTTTGCTTTGTTTCTTTTTCCTCCTTTTCCCTCAGTCCCTCTCCCTTACCCATTCTTTCGCTGTGCCCACTCCAGTCCACACTTTCCTCTTGTTCCCTCTCCTGCACCCTCTCTGCTTTCACAGCCCACACCCACTTTAACACCCTTTATTTTCTTACACACAAGCCCTAAAAGTTTGCATCTCCACAATTTAGATAAAGATGTTTTCCTCTGCTGCTGCAGATATAAATGTTGAAAGGCAAGGAGATCTATAACATTCATCCAAAATACAACATTTTCTCTGAGGGTTATTTAAAAAATATAAAACACTAAGCAGTAAATAATATTCACCCTCTATACATTTTCTATCATATGATCATGCATTTTAATTGTTTAATGACCACTAAAAAAAATCCACAATTTCCATTTTGGTGATTATCTGGCACACTAATGTTTTGAAACTGCTTTGAAATTGCTGTTTCTAGTCTGTTTCCATGTCAGCACATTCACATTTTGTGAAAGTTAGTCGTTAATCAACGACAAATGAAAATTTAGCCACCACCTGCCAGAATTTTCGTGGCACAACACAAAAATTCAAAAGAGATGGGAAAAATCATCTAATAAGATTACCACCCATCCTTATTTATTTATTTATTTATTTTGTCTCTAGGTATCTAAATCTGCTCCTTTCTTCACTGAGCAGAAGATTGTAATCATTGCTAAAGTCTCGGGTTTTTGCTTCTCTGCACAAAAGTGAAGTCAGCGGTGTGTAGAACTGAATGCATTCCAAACAGCAGTAGCATATCATTAGCATAACAGCGACAGCAAAGAGAAACACCAGCAAACAAAAACTTTGCATACAAACAAAGAAAGGCAAGAGTTCTCCAGGGAAGAAAAACTGTTTACCTGCTTACTCTGAAAATAGGTGTGTTTGCATTCTCATATAAGAACCTGAGATTTCAAAGTCTGGAAATTTTAGGAAATTGGGAACTGAGGAGCATAGACCTCATCCCTAAGGCACACTGGTAGGACTTTGACCTTCAGCATTTAACTGAACAAGACATTCTTTTAAACAAGAAAAGAACCCAGGGAAACTACAAAAGGAGCGTTATAAGTAGGCCTGTAAAGGATAAACCTATGTGTGTCTATGTGTGCCTGTGTCTATGCCTGTGTCCACATGTTGACAGAAAGAGATTTGAAACCCACTAAAAGGTAGTTTCTCACAGGCCAAGACAGATAAGGTTTTTGTTGGGAGCTCTTCCTATAGCAGCTCACTGACTCTCCAGCTTTCTGAGATGGAAGAATCTTCTGTCTTGTGCCTCTCCAGTCTCCAGGAGTCTGATTATCACCTGTATCCAGGAAACAGAGAGCTCAAAGAGCAAGGAGGAGCTATGATTATGCATTTTGTTTAGTGATCAGTAAAAAAAGATCCAAAATTTCCATTTTGGTGATTATCTCATACACTAATATTTTGAAACTGCTTTGAAATTGCTGTTTCTAGTCTGTTTCCACGTCAGCAGATTCACATTTTGTGGACGTCAGTAGTAAATCAACGACAAATGAAAATTTAGCCACCACCTGCCAGAATGTTTATTGTGCAACACAAAAATTCAAAAGAGATGGGAAAAATCAAGGCTAATAAAATTAACACTACATTTATTTATTTATTTATTTATTTATTTATTTGTTTGTTTGTTTGTTTGTTTTGCTAGAATGCTAAAATGAAGTCACATGTCCACACACAAGTAAGATACAGGCTGGGAACCGTAAACAAGCAATATGTCCCAGAGGAGGAGGTGACAGATTCCTGGTGAATGATTAACAGCATATACCATATCTGGATTTTCTCTATTCCAATTTTCTTCTAGAATTTTCTTCAACATAGGGAATCATATTTTTCAAATAGAAGATACTCAACTAGGAAATCAAGTACAAGCCATGCTGTTTAAAGCTCCTGTAGAGCCGTCACAAGCCTTGACACTCAGTAATCTGAGTACCACGCCCTGTCTTTAGAATCATAAACTTTGCAAGTTTGAAGGGGTATGTGTGTGTGTGTGTGTGTGTGTGTGTGTGTGTGTCTGTGTGTGTGTGTCTGTGTGTGTGTTTAAAGATATCTATTGCATTCATAAACACTGATGGTTTATAAATATCTCCCATACAAGATTTCTTTCATGAATGACATCAAAAAACAGGAATTTATTTAAAACTTATTTTATGAGTTACATTTGTCTGTACTTCTGACAAATAAACAAAGATTAGCAAAACACCCAACAGACCTTATAAAAACCATAAAAGGCATATGTGGTTCATGAAGAAACTTTAACCCAAAACAAGAAACTAGTAAGAGTTTCTCAGTGTGAGCATGACCTATTTTAATCAACCATAAAAGAAATGTTTATGAAGTCAGAATGCTATTATTCTAGTGCATTCCCCTTTAGCTAATTAGACTTTATTTCTGAATCCATGACATGAGCTCTGAGCAGTCTAAACTATTCATAAAATATATTAAAAAGAACAGATTGAGATTTCATTATTTATAACTCAGTCAAGATACCCAACTGACTAAATTGTAAACCTGCTGATACAGTAGCTTTTCTTACCACTCTTCAAGTTGCTGCTACTCGTTTCTAATTTATGTGCAAATTGAATTTGCCTAATGCATATAGTAAGCTTTTTTTTTCTCTCCCCTTTAGCAAGTTCTATACAATATGGCTTGAAAGACTTCCCTCCCCCCTCATCTTTACAAAAAGATAATTCACAAAGTAGATGTCTTCATTTTCTTTGTTTTTCACATTACACTTCAGATAACCCACCTAAAGACTAGAAACACCTCCTCCTAGTGTGAATTAAGTATTCATGAGAAAGGAAGGATTCCTGAGTCCTGACCAGATCTAACTGTACAGAGGACAATTGCAAATTGCTGCTGTGGCTTACACAGCCACACAAGAATCAAGACTTCAGGATTCCATTTGCGATATTAGTTCCAACTTTTTCTGTGTAGCAATTTGTCACATGGCATGCATTTATATTCTCTAGCAGGAAGATAAATAATTTTTCTAGGATGTAGTTACCTGACTTTTTCACGCATTCGTATTTCCTGCTTGTGTGTGTGTGTGTGTGTGTGTGAGTGTACAAGTGCAGCTATGCATGCATGTGCAGAGACCAGAGGAGGATGCCAGACAGTCCATCGATCACTCTCAATCCTGTCTCCACTCTCCTATGGACTAGAATGTTAGCGGTGCCTTTGCTTTCTGCACCGATGCTGGGAATGAACCCAGGTCCTTATGCTTGTACCACAGATGTTCTTACACCTGAGAAATCTCTCGAGCTAGCAGCTTGGATTTAGATACACAGTGTCACTATATAGCCCAGGATGACTTCAAACTAACACTATTGTTCCAGCCTCCGTAGTGTGCCCACTGCAGATTGTGCTGCCCTTGTACCTCTTTGTTTTTTCATTCTTGCAATACTGTAAGCATTCCCTTAGGGCCTGGGAATCAAAGAAAAATGAGTCACTTTAGAAGAGTTCAGCCGATTAGTCGGGAGTAGAAAAACACTTCTACCAATGATTAGCAGCCTTTCTGTGTCCTCAAAATCTCGGGAAATACTAGTCATAGATGCAATACTTAAAATGATGAAAAGCCTCAAAACATGTCAGAAATCATTTCCAAAGTGTCACTCATCCTGAATAACAATTTTGCAGGACTGTGGGCAAGTTTTAATTGTATTTGCTTGGCAACTATTGAATTCTGTTGGTGTTTAAATAGACTGCCCTGACCATATTCTCTTACATATTCACTAAGAAATGTTAGCAGAAATTCTAGTAAACATGGAAGTCATTTATGGGCCTGGGCCACCTACCTTGCAGAGAAATGCCTCTTAGATAGTTTTAGGCTATCATCGGTTTGCTTTATTTCCGCCAATTCGAGGATTCTCTAACCTACGATTATGCAACTTTCAAGCTTCTATTGCTACATCTTTGCTTCTATATCATTCCTGTACAGCCCTGTGTGGAGCTGTAATGCTGCCACGGTGGAATCTGGACAGCACCAGCTTTAAATTAGGTAAATATTTTTGTTCTTGGGTGAACTAGTGATAGGAAGTCACCTGTAAGGACAAGAAGATGTTTCAGGGACAGGGATCAGTACAGCTTCAATAAACACGGCTTAGCACACCTTCTCTTCACCTTCCCTGGGGTTCTTAAGCAGGTAGTATGCAACCAGCTTATGTTATTTCATCATACAATCATGTAAATTTACTCTTACAATGAAATCACTTACCTTTCCGGAAATAACTTCTACCAAGTATGTGGATTGCTGTCGATACGCAGATGAGGACAGGCACAAGATAAGGGTAGAGCCTGTGATTGGACAGTGGGAAAGGAAGGCAGGCTGGAAATGGGACAGTGAGGGACAGAGAGGACAAAAGGGCAGAGAAAATGGAGGAAGAAGAGGACAAACCCAATCCACATGGCTTTAGATTGAGCCCTAGGTAACTATGGATATCATAGAAGGGATGGAATAATACAGGACAATTTGTCCAAACTAGGTGGGCAGCTTTATCAATATCAATTGGCTCTGAGTTCATCGTGTGGGCGTTTTGTGAGTTGAGAATTTACTGATATAAATCTGACTGTTAAATTACAAGCCTCTAGAGTTTTGATTTTACCGGGTTATGGGCATTTGTGACAGCTAGCCTCAGAGGAAGATGACTGGGATTGTGAGCAGATTCCAGGGCAAGCTAATGTCGAGTTGGGCGGCAGCCGCATGGTGACTTTGGGGGTGGGGAGACTGCCTTACTAGAGCATAGCCAGTGATAGTGTGGATTGATTTTTTAATATTGCATGCAGCACAAGAAATTGTTTTATGACTGTTATGGGCTCAACTCCGTCTACCAAATTCCTTAGTCTGTATGATATTTCTTACTATGTTTGGTTAGTCACTGTGTTTGTTGGTCTTTGTTGGCTGTGGTGTGGGGCCTCAGATGACTCAGTCTTTGAAATCTATGTATGGTCTTTCTATGAAGTCTGGGCTTTCTTAAAGCGTGGGTATAAGATAAAGCTAGAGAGAAAAGCAAATAAAACCCCTGCCTTCTAGCTGAGCTTTGGAAGTCAAGCATCATTACTTCTGCCACGGTCTATTACATACACACCACTAGTTCTTCAGAAGAGGAATTAGGCTCTACTACTTAATGGAAAGTCTGACAAAGAAATTGGTAGCCTTTCAAAACCATCAAAGCCTTCACAAAAGCATTTTTATTGCTTCTATATGCAAATACACTCACTCTTCAAAACGGCTCCAGTTTCTTGTCTTTGAAAACAATTGTGCTTATTGGTCTAAAATTTCAGCCTCTAAACAGATGAGGGTAAAAGGAACCCTCTCATTTGAGGTCTTTCAGTGTGACTCCTCTTACGTAGTTCCTCTTTCTGAAGACCCATAACCTATAGAGAAAAGGTATCTGTCCTCCAGACAGCTAAAAGTCAGTGGAAAATTGCTGATAGGATCACTTCTATAAACTTTTGTGTTCAATCAAGAGCCAGAAGTCTCTATTCACAGCATTTCTAAAATCAAGACAGGCAATGGTTTTCATAGCCTCAATTCCTGCTTGGTTGTAAATGGGGCATGATTCTCCATTGCACTTGGTTCGCCTCTGTTCTTTGGTTTAATTCTCAGTTCTTGCTCATAGCAATGCAGGAATCCGAAGTCCTTCATTTTGTTTGGGACAATCTCTAAACTTTTAGGTCAAGTTGGGTGTATTTCTACCAAAATCATTTTCTAAAACTATTTTTTCACTCTCCTTGAGTCTTCCTAGATTTATTCTTTTCAATAAAATTGTGCTTAAAAACTTATGGAGATAAGCCCTTCCCTAAATTGGAGTGAGCACATGGTTATTGTGAGATAGCACCTTTACCATATATAGAGAATATTTTTTACATACTAAAAGCTTCTGTAAGCTTCTGTACACTATGTCTGTGAGGTGATTAGAGAGATTTTTCTTTGCTTAAGGTACCAATCTAAATCTTTAAGTGGCTTTATCAAAGGGTTTTTAACTCATGCCCTTGGTTGAGTTATCTTTAGCTCATATTATTAAGGTAGACACTGGAATATTATATCTGCCTGCTTGCTCTTAAATGTAGTATGTTTTGTTATTTGAAAAACCAAAGGTAAAAAAAAGTATGTTTTTGTTTTGAAATCCAGCAAATTCTGCATCTACACATTCTCTCTTCATTTTATCTTCTTTCTTTCTATGATTTGCTAGAGTTAGCTAGTTAAGTAAAAAGCTAGGAAGTTATCTTCAACACTATGTTTCCAAGGGTACTTATCTAGACAATCTCTCAAAGCTTGTTTCCTCTTTTCCAAGGGGTGACAGATTAACTCTCCACTGCCACAGAACAGGAACCTGTTTTTCTAATATGAAAAAACTCTCCCCAAATACAAAGTCTTATCAATCTTTCACTGCCTTTGGTCTTCTTATGACAGTCTTTCTGATGTATTCTAGTTCTCATAAACATTGTCTTCCCATATCTCATGACAACATCACTATCACATACATTTAAAGTTTCTGAAATTAAATATATATGTATATATACACACATTTAAAATATATATATGTATTTTAATATATGTATATGACATCTATACTGTGTATGTATATATTATATACAGTAGACATACTATATATATGCATATATACATATGTAGTACACATGCATATGTATTATAGATGTACATATATATTCAATATACACATATGTGTGATATTTACATATATGAATTAAGAGTAAGTGATCCAAAAATATAATTGTATAAACCAATAATGATAAAGTATACAGGTACTGTTATAATTTAGCTTTTAGAGCACAAGATATTAAGCTATAATTCTAAATAAGCTGTCAAATATATTTTGTTGAGAAGGAGAAAAGCAAAATTGCAATATTACTAGCTAAAGAGGGGCAACTCTTTATCTCCAGAATATTAAAAGGATCATAAAGAAGTATTAAGAATAGGTATAGACCCCCAAATTAGTAACTTAAGGTAAAATGAATATGTTTTCTAGAAAACATCTATTAAGATTATATACAAGGACAAAGAAACAGACAGAATCTTCCTTTACCTATTTACTGAGTAGTTTAACTGGGTAATCTATCAAACATTGATGAGGATAATGTCACCTCCCCACAACCTCCTCAAGAAATAAAAACAAAAAGAGAATATTTCCTAATACATACCATACTTAAAAGGCAGAGGTGGAATGGTTGCTGCAAATTTAAGGCTATCCTGGGGTAGATAGTTATTCCAAGCCAGCCTGGGTTTCAGACTGGGACCCTGTCTCATAAGGACAACACAAGAAAACTAATACATTTTGTGAGGTCAACAATTTCCTAATATTGAAATCGGCAAAATAATATGAAAAAGGGAAGTTATAAATGACTAATTCTCAGAAACATAATTAATTAACAAAATCCTCAAAAGAAAATACCAAATTGGAACCAAAGATGCATTGAAAGTATATGATACAATAGCAATGCCTACAAATAACTGGTTGAACATCTCAAAATCAATTGATATAATCTATTATATTGACAGCACAGAAAAACGTTGTGTGAGCATATCAATAAGTTGAGATGAAATATTTGACAAAATCTAATATATTTGTGATCAAATATCTCAAGAAACTAGAAATAGAGGAAATCACTCTCGACATTACAAATAGTATCTATAAAATACCCATAAGATCACATCCAGCTTAACTGAAAACTACATGCTTTTATTTCTCTGATCAAAAACAAGAGTAGCTGTTATCACTCCCATTCAAGATCACATTATAATAATAGATCATGAAATAAGAAAAGTA
Organism: Apodemus sylvaticus; assembly: GCF_947179515.1. NCBI lineage: Eukaryota > Metazoa > Chordata > Mammalia > Rodentia > Muridae > Apodemus > Apodemus sylvaticus. Next base: position 37,398,544 of record NC_067476.1, on the reverse strand, counting down.
AATAGGAATTATAAAAATTAAAATATAAAAATCAAAACTGCTTTGCAGATAATATGACAGCCTATGGAAAAATACGTTATAAAGAATGAAAAACTATCTTGGAACTAATAATCATTTGCTACAATGTTGCAGATATACAATATAGAAAAGTCAATTATGCAAAAATAAATTGTTTTATCATGTATCGGTGATGAACACCTGGAAGAGACCTACAATTAAACCACACCATCCTTTATATTAATAACCTTCAAAATGAAATATGTAGTTATAAATATTACCAAATTTGCCCTACATTCGCTTTAGAAAAGCCACAGAATCTGATGGGGAAAAAAATCAAATCTCTAAATAAAAGATAGATGTTCACGGTTAATATTCAAACTCATTAAAGTTAAATATTGCTAGTTCTGCATATAGACTCAGTGTGTGATCACAAAGCCCCAGAGAGTTGTTATGGATGTTGACAGCTTTTCTGCTTCTTACATCAGAAGGCAAAAGCCACAGAATTACTGACATAATACAGGAGAAGATTCAGTCCAAGTAGTTGACACTACACAACTCCAGTAGAACTGTCATACCCAAGACTGTCTAATATGAATGAATAAATAGACAATAGATTACTAGGACAAAATGGAGAACCAGGAAAATTATGTCTGTCTATACACGAATACTCTCAATTAATCTTTGGTGAAGGAGGAGTCAGTAGAAAAAGATCTGTCTCTTTTACAAATTGTACTGGACCGCCACATTCAAGAAAATGATCTGGACAGTACCTTAGCACTTTCACAAAGAATAACTCACAAACCTAACTACAGAAGCAAAGGAAAACTTAATCCAAAGCTGTAAAACTTCTAGATGACAAAAATAAAAGGATATCTAAGTGACCTTGAGTTTGACAATGACATTTCAGAAATAACACCAAAAGCACAATGCATGGGAGACAGAAAATTGATTAGTTGGACTTCACTAAAATTAAAAACTTCAACTTTGCCAAAGACTTGTTTAAAGAATGAAAAGACAAGGCACAGACTGGGAGAAAATCTTTGCAAAACACTTATCTGATAAAGGACTTAGAATCAAAATATCCAAAGAACGCTTAAAACGCAACAATAAGCAAACAATCCAATTAAAAAATGGGCAAAAGATCTGAACAGACACTTCATCAAAGATATACAGATGGTAAATAAGCATATGAAAATATGTTCAACAGTACATATCAGTACAAAACTGCAAATTAAAACAACAATAAGATGCCACTACATATATTTTTAAATGTACGAGAACTTGCTTTAATCAGATGTGTTCAGACCCACAGGCATAGGAATGACTGCCACAAAAGAAGTTGGTTTTATACTATCAGATCTTAGAAGCAGTGAGCACATGGCATGCTGTGCCTAGCCACAGGGGGGACACCAGGTCAGTGAGGAGCAGAGGGAACTAGGAATGTATATGTAAAAATGTTGACTATTACCTGAGCACAAAGAAACAAGCGCTGCCGAGCAGACGGGTTTAGAATTGACATACACAACTACAGTGGGCTCTGGGGAATAGGAGCTATCCTAAGTTAGTTTATACCTGGTGTTGGGAAGCTTGAGGCAGAGAAATATTGGATGCTCAATGCAAATGTTCTAGAAAAAAGGTGATTCAAAATTGTCATTAAGATTGATTGATGTGCCTAGAGCAGGCTCACTCATGAGGAAGTTGTTCATAGTCTTTAGGTATTAGCCAGCTTTTGAATGAACACTCCTCCTAATCCGCACAGATCGAAACGTCAAAATATCATTAATTACAGAACAGAAAAAACAAAATGGGTTAAGACTCACAAAGCTGAAGTCAAATGATAGCAAGAATGTGGTACAAAAGGGATTCATTCAATAGAAACAATGAACATTTCCAGGCACTTTGCAAGAAGAGTGTGCCAGTTGATTGAAACATTGAACATAGGTTCATCCTATTGACCCCAATGAGACTGTATGTTTATACCCATACAATGTCTTGCATATGAATGAAAGCTAGCAATCTTTGTCAAAAGTTTGAAGCAACCCATATGTCTTTCATAGACTAACTCAATTAAACCAGTCGTGGTATACCCATCAAGTGGAATATTACTATTCAATGCTAAGAGACATGCTATGGGGGCCCCAAAATATATAGAGGACCTTTAAATGCATTTTCCCAAGTAACAGAAGTTACTCTGGAAAGGCTACTTCATATATGATTGCACTGGATGGCATTCCAAAAAAGACAAAAGGATAGAGACAGTAAATAATCAGTCACTGCCAGAGACCTGAAGGTGGTGAAGAAAGAAAGAAATAGATGGGACATGTAGTATTTCTAAAGCAGTAAAGTTCTCCATAGCATGGCAATTAGACTTATTAATATGCATTAGTCAAAACGAATGGAATTGTACAAAGCCAAGGTGTCTTAGCTAGGGTTGTACTGCTATGAAGAGACACTGTGACCAAGGCAACTCTTATAAAAGACAACATTTAATTGGGGCTGGCTTACAGGTCCAAAGGTGCAGTCCATTATCATTGAAAGGAAGCACGGCAGATTCCATGCAGGTGTGGCACTGGAGAAGCTGAGAGCTCTACCTCTTGTTCTGAAGACAGCGAGGAGAAGACTGACTTCTAGGAAGCTAGGAAGGAGGTCTCAACGCCCATTCTGAGGGTGGCACACTTCCTTCAACAAAGCCACACCTCCTAATAGTGCCACTCTCTGGGCCAAGCTCAAAGCACCATGCAAGAGTAAATTCTAATGTAAATAATGATCTTCACTTAACAATAATGCATCGGTATAGATTCAGAAGGTTGAGATGAAATGCTGATTCCAGAACTCAAAACCAGACTGGGTGGTATAAAAGATACCATAAAAAGAAGAGAAAAGAAATATTTTTAAACCACAAAAGAGAAGTATCACATAGAAGACATTTATATTTCACACAGCCGACAGAAAGTTCACATTCCAAATAACAAAAAAAAAAAAAAAAGCAAATTAATAAGGGTAAAAAAACAGTTAAAGTGAAAAAGAGAAACAAGAAATGTAGAACAAAGAACCACAAAAGACTAATCTATATTGAGTTCAACTGAAGAACTCAAAACAAAATGAACCTTGTTTCATGGTCCAAACTCTACAGAGGAGACGATTTCAACAGCAGGACATTGTATAGCATTAAGGACCTCCATACACTGCATATAGTCACTTAAATTAGAGCATTGTGCATCATGTTTTATCTAAGCTTTTATGCATCATTCAACACAATGGTCACATCTCTTGAAGACATCCAAGAGAAACACTTGAAAGGTATAGAGTGAGATGCACACAAAAGGATTTGTGACACCACGGAGTTGGTGATATGGAAAATTACAATTTAACTAAAAATACATAATAACATATGTGCAGTGGACTGACAGGGGTTGTCAATGAGTAAAGGAGTTGTGTTATGAAAAGGAACAAACCTCAAGAATAACAAAGAATGAAAGAAAAAAATGTAAACATACAAGTTAGGAGAGTATTTAAGATATGATTACCTGGTAAAACATGAATACAATTGATAGGTATCAGGTTTGGGAGAGACATATTCTTATAAGATAAAAGGGAAAGTGGATTGAGGAAAACTCCAAGAAGACCTATTTACTTGTCAAAATGAAACTACTATGCACTGGAAAATATGAAGCTCACTTGCATAGAACCATTTGTTCCCCTTGCTGCACGATCTTCCGTGCATTTGATGTACTTCACTTTAATTAGTGATCAGATAATAACTCAGCTTCTCATTGTTTATCTTAAAGATGATAAGGAGACAGCAAGTGAAGGACGTTCGTTGGGACAGTCAGCCCATAATAACATAATGAGCTCAGTGGGCTCCGCTCAAGAGACAGTGATGAGACCTCTGCTGTCACAAACACACGCAGAAACAATGTTTCCTAAAATTAGCGGCAGTGACAGGGTCAGAAGCCCTTACACCCTAACTGTTCCCAGCAAGGAAAGCTGTCCCAAATCACCACTTGTGATGTTTTGATGGGAATGGGGGACTTCTTCCTATCAAGACACCCTCTGTTCTCAGGAAACACTGTCAACTGAGCCCTCGCTGTTAACAAAGCCCAGGAGGAGATGGAAGGCTTTGTCTTCGCCCACGCCTCCAATACTGATGCAGCTCCTCGGTTGTTAAATGAGCCGCCATGCTGCACATCTGCCCTAGGCTGGTAGGGGAGGAAACTGATGGTGATGCTGTCTGTAATTATGAAAGGGCATGGAGACTTTGTGATGGGGAAAGCTCGGGGAATATAAACTGGTTGGGGAAGCAGACAGTTTAGGGTAGAGAGCTTAGGACTTAGGGCTTGGCTCCTCTTGATATCTAATAGGGATGGAAGAATGGCTTATTTGGGAGTTAGAAAGCAAGCCAAAGAGAAACTAAGGCAAGAGTGAGCACTTGCAGAAAGAACAGGCTTCTGAATCGGCCCACGTGGCAATCACAGAATACATACAAGTCTCTGGAATTGGCGCAGAAGGCAAGGCCTGAAATGAAGGCCTGAATTCCGTCAACCACATTTGGGTAATACAACCATTTCATCTATAGATTGAGGACTGAAGCAAGATCAGTGTGGCTCATGTGTGGCTCTTCTTGCTTGCACTGGAATAAAGTAGGAAGACTCGGAATGAATAGCAGTTCCTGGACCAGACTAGAGTGTTAGGGCAAGCCAAATGAAAAACATGCATTCTAACTTCTCTGTAAACCTGAGTATGCCGTTTGTGACCCAGAATAGCCTATGCTGAATCTTTTCTGCTTCAGTGTGTGTGTGTGTGTGTGTGTGTGTGTGTGTGTGTCTGTCTGTCTGTCTGTCTATGTCTGTGTGTGTCTGTGTGTCTGTGTGTGTATGGGCACATGTGTGCACTTGGTTGTAAGTAGGCGCACCACATATGTACAGGAGCAGAAGAAGCAAAAAGACAGCGTCAGATTCTCAGAAGCAGGAATAATACTGTTATGAGCTGCCAGGTAGCTGCTAGAAACCAAACATGGGTTTTCTGCAAGAACATTAAACACTTACTCCAGGCACGTGTACAAAAATTTTAAATGCCCTGATTCTGCCAGTCTTTGGTGATTGAACATGATTCCTTTGACAATCCCTCTAGAATTAATGACACTTTCTAAAATGTGTAAGAAAATGAGAGGGCTAATTTGTTTCTTGGGGTATTGATGTAATTTTCTAAAGACTGTCCTGCATGGTCTCTTCTTTGAATAAAGCCTCCCATAGTTCCTGTACTAGAAATCTCTCTCTAAATTATCTAATGATGCTGATGAAAACAATGACAAATGAGTATTTCTTCTACTTGGAACCATGACCATTTAGTTTCCTGGAGAGGAATAAGGTAGGGATCCTGATAATAGTTCTTGAGAAAAGGGAAGTGAGACCTTTGCAGGAAATACCCAGCACTACCATCCTGTGTTGACTCCCGCTCTTGTTCATCTGCAATATTTCACTGTTGACTCTAATTCGGTTTCTATAATTTTTTCTACTTCTTTGCTTTCTTCAAATATTTGTTAACTCCTCTAAATGCCAGGACTTTCGCTTCATGCATGGGATGCTAAGATTATGAAACTACTGATGTCTCAAAGAACTCATGAAATGGGAACACATATCATATATTCTGTGGTAAAACTCTGGGGTTTGAAGACAGGTATGAATAAATTAACCACAGAAAGGGTCCCACTTGCTCTCATTTGGAAGACTCAAGAGCCATTTCACCATCCAGGCACTGCTGGATCTGAGACATGCTAAATGAAAAGCAGTAAGTAGAGAAATCCAGAAACATAGAGAACACCCAGGAAACACACAAAGGCCTAAGCAAAAGCACCAACTTTTGAAGTGGCACTTTCTGCTTAGGAAATGGTACATCTGTTCTTTGCTTGGAGGAGAATTTGGAATGTGAGTTTACAGAATAAATCTGGGCTCAAGTTAGAAAGATCTTACAGGCTGGCAATATAGACCAATTGTGTACACAAGATCTTAGATTCAATCCCCAATGTCAGAATTATAAATAAATAAATAAATAAATAAATAAATAGATAAATAGATAAATAAATAAATAAATTGAAATGAAATGAAATGAAATGAAATGGAAAGGAAAGGAAAGGATAGCAAGACCTGGTTGTGGTGCTAAAGCTTACCATGATTTTAATTCAGTGTGATGACTTTGGTGTGAAGTGTTGGTAACATGTATTTCTCTTTGAAAAAGAACACTCTCTGGAACAAATAGGAAATATAGAGACAAGAGTATAAACAAAACACTAAATGACAATAATGCCAATTAAGAGACTGGTAGAGGAATCTAGGCATTGTATATATCACCAAACAAGCAACTGTGGCGATGCTACAAGATAACAGATCAGAGGCTATTCCAGAAGCAAAATTCAAAGGGTTTTTATTTTGGTAGTAAAGGAGTATGAAAACACAGTAAACAGGTCGCCTAAGATGGTATACACCTAAGATGGTACAGTAGAATGTGGGAATTGACCAAGATGCTGACATGTGAAGTCTGAGTGCTGTACTGACCCAAGGGATCTGCAGAGCATGAACATGTAGAATTTATTTAATCCCAATCTGTACTCTTTCTACTCTTTTCCAGGAGAAAAGACACACAACTTTTGTTATTTACAACAAGCCTTAAGTACCACAAGAACTGGGCAGATAAATATGTTCTATGTTATTAGAATCTAATTTCCTATTTTTTAAAAAAAAAGAATCTAATTTCCTATCAGTAACACCACGTTATGACTTGCTATGTTTTTCTGGGATGCTCTTAATCCAACTGGCCATCACTCAGGGCCATGTTTTCTTGACATGGGTTAGGACCCATGGGATTTCTCTTCTTCTTCACTTTTTTTCTCCCACTCATAGTTCTCCTATCCCTGCCCCAAGGCCTAGGAACCTTAAAACCCACTTATATCTCTTTGGCCAAACTATTGGCTGTCAGCATCTTTATTCACCAATCAGAAATAAGAGGCAAGATCACATAGCATCACTGGGCCTGTGTACAAACTCTCTCATCTCTGGGTCAACCAAGTCTTAGGAAACCAGTATTAGCCTTAAAATACAAGGAACATCAGGGCAGCCCACGATATGAATATGTGGACCTGGCCATATAGACATGGGAGATATACACATAGAACTAATACATGAAATGTTTGTAATGCATAAACAAACCATTAGGAAGTTATAACAAGATTACCAGAGAGATGAAGCTGGAATCTGAACATTGTCTAAATATATCGCATGTTGACTACTGCGAAACATCATGATAGATAAGTTAGTATGGAACAAGAAAGGGGAAAATGCATGTCTACACCAAAGTTAACAATGCTCTGTTGATACGTAGACAAGACAGTTATAAATGTACTAAATCACTAGTTCCTCAAGATAGCAATTGATGGTAACATTTCTTTCTTCGGAATGGGTTACACCAGATGTATAATATGCTGACAAGGTACATTTTATTAAAGCATGTAATGCCCATTTAATGAATGGAGTTGGAACTAGTCAATTGACTATTCACAGTAAAAGAAATAGAAACAGGTGACATTTGAGTTAATGTAAAAATAGATACACTATAACATTTTAAGGGCACCATTAAGTCTTCATTATTTTAAGTTAAGAAATATCTATAAAATATAAAAGAAAGCATTGTATAAAGAAGAAAATACCCAGAAATAAAAGCAAGTAGATGAGTCATATTTTACTATTCTTTCAATATCTGTTTTTATTGATATTTTACTGCTAAAATTGACAGAGTAAGGAAAGGAGGATAGAATGAACAGAGTAGAGAATGAATTCATCAATTCATAACAATGCACAAGTTCTCACCAGAGAAAGAATTAACTTAGTAACTCAGAAAAAATAAGTATCTAGGCTTATTATTTTAATTCATTCAAGATTCTTTCAATGTAGTTTTTGAGGTGCTTACTATATGCTATACATTGTTCAAGGGGTTAGAATACATACATGCTAGTGAACAAGACATAGACAATCATGGTTTTGTCAACACTGCCAAATATGTAAATAAATTAATCAGTTCATTGCTGACAGTCGTAGAGTAGAGCCAAAGTGGATACCAGAGTGATGTAGAAAAAGGTTTAGGAAGTATGCGGAGTAGGCAGTGGTTGTAAAAACTGAAGCCAATAAAGTTCTCACTGAAAAAAATGGCATTTAAGTTGGTCCTTTCTGAATGTTAGATGGATCCATGCACACACTGATGCGAAGACTGGGTTCCAGGCGGCCGTTCTAGTAAACGCGAATCTGAGATGTGGAGCGTGCATTTTTTCTGGGAGAACAGAGAGGACCGAGGTATAGAGACTGCGGCAGGGTATGAAAGTGAAGCAGCGTGAAGGCTGCAAGGAAAGGTTGAGATGGACACGGCTGTGGGAACCCCTGGAGGCGCTGGAGAAGACCCAGGCGCTCCGCTCCCTGAGAGAAGGTACTGCTGGAGATCCTAAGCAAAACTGGAAGAAATCTGCACTCCTGAGTCACAATGGCATGCATTACTAGTATAGCCTCAGGGAAAAGCGTCACATAGAGGAAATGGCTTTCGTGTTTGGGGTGTATACATAATTGTTAGGTGAAATTCTAACTATCACTTCCAGAGCTCAGATTTTCTGATTATTAAGTAATGACCTAGATTCTAGTCTACCGACAAAATTCAGGTTGCTAATCAGACTTTGAAGAGGTTGTGTAGAATGATTTGGGTAGCTCCAACATAATCATATGAGCCCTTTACAAAGAAAACAAAGTTGGAAGTAGAGGCCCTCCCACCATCATGCTTTTCAATTGTTAATTATGGAAAAGAAACCCAACTGGACCATACTTTGTCTAGATTTCTAAACTATAAAACTAGAAGATAACAAATAGGATTTATATTAGGCCACTAACTGCTGTAATATCAATATAAAACCGAGGGCAATATAAAAGATAATTTGCCCAACATTCCATTGAGAACAAGCTGGCACCTTATTCCCCACACCCTTCCAAAAAATATTTCTTATTCTCCTAGCATTTGTATCACTTATCTCAGAAAACCCAGGACAAGAGGATGACTTGACAGTGAAGAAAAGATTTTTTTTTTTAGTTAAGTGAGAAAACAATAAAGAAAATAACTAACTCTGGAAATTTTGTATGTAAGAACACATTTCAAATATTCCTCATTCTAATAGATTCAGAAGACCTAAAATTTATTAGAGAAAATGCATCTTTTCATGAGTAATGTGTGAAGTAACTACTACAATGAAATTCAAACTACTGTGAAGAACATAAAGATTTGTGGAATTATTGGATAGAAAGAACAACCTTTCTGGTTCACCCAAATGCACCTTGATGTGATCTTTGCATTTGATGTTGTTATACAATATGGAATTGAAAGGTGACCTGTATCTTGATGAGGTTTTTATGGATACTGTGATGATAAACATGGGTGATTATTGGCTATAGCCTCTTTAAGACACGAAATATTCTATTTTTTATTTTTTATTTTTTATTTTTTATGGGATATATTCTTTATTTACATTTCAAATGATTTCCCCTTTCCTGGATCCTGCCTCCCGGAAAGTCCCATAAGCCCTCCACAAACCTCGCTTAAACCACAGTGCTAACTCCCTTCTGAGCATCTCGAACACAGGGTCTTTCTTACAGTAACTTTTTTTTTTTTTTTGGTGCATTGTGTGCACATATGTAAGCCCAAGTCACTGACGTCAAAACACAGACAGCCGGGCTATTTTACAGCCATCTAAAAAGATAGTGAGAGTTGCCCCCACAAGTTTTAGTCTTCAGTGAACATTATGAAGTACAGTCAGAAATAAATAGCTTCATTCAAATGAGAGCTGAAAAACACCGGATTGATCCATGAGTTTTAAACAGGGTTCAACAGCAACTGACAGTGGCATCCTGTGGAGTTCAAAAGATGTTCTTGTCTTACTTGAAACAGGCCTTTCAAACACAGCCATCACTTAGAGCACTCTAGAAAGCCTGTCTTTTTCTCCCTGTGTGTTTTGTTCCATTCTCTCTTTAAAACTTCCCTATGTACTTAATCAACTCAGCAAAATCCAGCCTAATCATCCATATAAATTTCTAATATTTAGACAACCCTTTATCATAGGACTGAACACTCTGCAAAAAAAAAATATATAGTAATCGTTCTAGTTTCCATAAAGTACAAAATATCTTAACAATAAATTATTAATACATCTTTTCCTTTTGGATCATTTTAATTCCGACTATTGTATTTTTTTCCCACTGCAGGCAAGAAGTGTCTTAAAGAATGAATATCACACTTCACTGCAATTGCCTGTTTTTTTTGGATTTGGTTTTTTTGAGACAGGGTTTCTCTGTATAGCCCTGGCTGTCCTGGAACTCACTCTGTAGACCAGGCTGGCCTCGAACTCAGAAACCTGCCTGCCTCTGCCTCCCAGAGTGCTGGGATTACAGGCATGCGCCACCACCCCCAGCTAATTGCCTGTTTTTTAATTCATTGTAAATAATTTAATAAGGTTCTATTGAATACTTACTAATGTGTACCAGGCTCTGTACTTGGATGTTGGAATAAACAGATTAATAAATGCAGTCCTTGCTCAAGGAAAGTTTATAATCTACTTATTAACTAATTACACACACTCTCATCAACTAATGAACAGATGCCTACTGAAAGTCATTTCTACATTAAGGTCAGTGCCGTCTGAGAATGGGAAATCTCTCAATAAATTATGACCTAACACCTTCTCCTACTCTCAAATGGGTTGTTTATCATCTATAATTTATCAATTGATCTCTGATGATGAACTAAATAAATGTTTTTTTTTGCTATCGTCTTAAAGGTAACCATATGTCTTAGAGTTGAAATATGCGAAGGCCCTCACCATTGTAATCATTAAACAATACTTGTAAAGTGTATGAAACTTCAACACCATTTCCACAAGCTTGAAATAAGTACAAGCAGAGACAACTTGGCTGCATAAGGCTAAATTTCTAAGTATATTAGTGTCCCCTAAAGTAAAACATTTTTCAGGGGCTGGAGAGATGGCTCAGTGGTTAAGAACACCAACTGCTCTTCTGAAGGTCCTGAGTTCAAATCACAGCAACCACATGGAGGCTTACAACCATCCGCAACAAGATCTGATGCCCTCTGCTGGACTGTCTGAAGACAACTACAGTGTCCTTACATAAAATAAATAAGTAAATCTTTAAAAGAAATGTTTTTTTCAAACATATTTCTCATATTGCACATAAGTGTATTCTGATGAGAATAATTTTAATGTGTCTATTATTCAAAGTAATAAACATTTCTTTGTTGAATCCCTTTCATATTTATGGAGATTTAGATATTTTATTCAACCATGTCCATCTTCTTTTTTGGTTATTTTTTTTATTCACTTTACATCCCACTTACTGCCTTCCCCAGTCATCCCTTCCACAATCCTTTTCACATACTTTCACCTCTTCTTCTCTAAGATGTTGGAGGCCCCCTGAAGATCCACCCACCCAGGAAAATTAAATTCCTGCAGGAGTAGGTGAATCCTCTCCCACTGAGGCCAGACAAGACAATCCAGGTAGAAGAACATATCCGAAGTACAGGCAATAGGTTTTGGAATAGCCCTCTGCTCCATTTGTTTGGGACCCACATGAAGACCAAGCTGCACATCTAATAAATGTGTGTAGCAAAGCCTAGACCACGTATTCTCTTTGGTGGTTCAATCTCTTGAGAGTCCCAAGGGTCCAGGTTATTTGACCCGGTTGGTCTTCCTGTGGAGTTCCTATCCTCTTCAGAGCCCACAATCCTTCCCCCTACTCTTCCATAAGAGTCCCCAAGCTCCATCCACTGTTTGACTACAAGTGGCTGCATCCATCTGAGTCATCTGCTGGGTAGAACCTCTCAGAGGACAGCCATGCTATGGTCCTGTCTGCAAGCATAAGAGAGTATCATTAATAGACTTAGAGATTGGTGCTTGTCCATGGGATGGGTCTCAACTTGAACTGGTTATAAGTTGGCTATTCCTTCAGTCTCTGCTCCATCACCCATCCCTGCATTTTCTTGTAGACAGGGTAAATTTTGCATCAAAATTTTGTGGGTGGAAGTGTACTGGCTGGTTTTTGTGTATCAACTTGACACAAGCTGGAGTTATCACAGAGAAAGGAGCCTCCCTTGAGAGAAAATGCCTCCATGAGATCTAGCTATAAGGCATTTTCTCAATTAGTGATCAAGGATCAAGGAGGGAAGGCCCAGCCCATTGTGGGTGGTCTTTATCATGATTGCTCTATAGTACAGCTTGAGGTTAGGGAAGGTAATTCCTCCAAAAGCTCACTTATTGTCCAGGATTGTTTTGACTAATCTGGGTTTTTTATTTTTTCCTTATGAAGTTCAGAATTGTTCTTTCAGGGTCTAAAAAATGTGTTGGAATTTTGATGGGATTTGCATTGAACCTATAGATTGCTTTTGGTAAAATGTCCATTTTCACTATGCTAATCCTGCCTATCAATCAGCATGGGAGATTTTTTTCAATTTTCTGATATCTTTTCCAATTTCTTTCTTCAGAGTCCTGAGTTCTTTTCATATAGATCTTTCACTTGGTAGTTAGAGTTACACCAAATTATTTCATATTATTCATGGCTATTATAAAGAGTATTGTTTTCCTAATTTCTTTCTTGGTCCATTTATCATTTGCATAAAGAAAGGCTATTAATTTCTTTGAGTTAATTTTGTCTTCCAGCCACTTTGCTGAAGGTGCTTATCAGCTGTAAGAGTTCCTGGTAGAATTTTTGGAGTTGTTTATGTATATTGTCATATCATCTACAAATAGCAATACTTTGACTTCTTCCTTTCCAACTTGTTTCCATTTGGATGGCTTCGGACCCTGGATTTTTGTATTATAGTAGGCATCGGGAGGGGCCTTAACCTTTAAGGGTCCTAGTGTGACAGACCTCTGATGGGTATCTTTGGGCTGTATGGTTCAAGATCCACAAGTGTGATGAAGATGGGCAAAGAGGTGGCTGGAAAATGGAGGTCTGCTGGGCTCAGGGCAGCTTGCAGTACCCTAGAGGACTCACCAAGCAGGGGAGAAGGTAGGAGAATGGAAGGTAACTGTATGATTCAGTCTGATGAAGCTAGACTGGTATGGGGGGTCTGCTGGGGATAGTAGGCTGCTCAGTGCACCTTGGGGTGCCCCAAAGGATTCAGTGAGCAGAGAGCAAACATGGAAATTTTTTTCAGAGACAAAGGAATTCCTTTTTATTAAGCCATACTTTTCCATTTTCTAGATTTTTCATGGCTTAAACATAATAAATTAGTGCACTGGAAACATAAATCCTACTTCATATGATAAAACCAAAGCTGTTTAGCTCTAATAAACTAAGTTTTTGTGGGGCTTTGGATGTCACATCTCAACAAGTAAATATTTTAATGATGAAATTAGTATATTCCAAATGCACATCTTAAACGTGGGCTAAAACATATAGAGGAAAGGGACATACATTGGCCTTTACAATTTCCTGTTTTTAAAAAAAAATTTAATATTGGCATTAGACTACTAGGTAAATATAGCAAAGTAGCTTGATTTTTCTGAAGTTCTTTGAGAAATTGGGAAAACATAATGAGCTTCCTTCTACACAAAATGTGTTCATTCAAAAAGAAGTCCTGTTGACTTTATCCCAGGTCGCTGACACAATTCTCTTCAATCCCAGGGGTAGAGTTGTTCAAAACTTGGCTCAGTTTTCCAAACATGGAATTTTAAATAAATAATTTGTTATAGTTGAAAAATATGGTGTTCCTTTCCTCTGACATTCCTGAGCTGAAAAACAGAAGAAATTAAACCCCAATCCCTCTCTGTGTATGAAATTCCTTGCTTCTGAGAAGATGCAAAGAAAATGCCTTCCATAATTATCATCTTTTCTCCAGAAAATACTGAAAAGCAATACGTTTCCATCTTTTTCCTTGGTGCCAAAGTTTTATAAAAATGATAGAATACAACTCATGCTTTTACATAACTACTGCTATATTTTTCCATAACCTAATAAAGTTCTTTATTTCAATAAAACTCTAAGCCGACCATACATGATTGTTAGGTTCCATATCAATTGTCCCTCATTAATGTTGCAGAAAAGCGATTAGCATTTTGAGGCAAACAAGGTGTACTTAGTTAGTGGGGCATGACCCTGCTGTCACTAAATTATATCTATGATTAATGATCTTCTCCAGTTTAAAGTTTGAATCACAATAAATAGATTATAAGTGAACATGGGGGAGGGATATTGGAATAAGGAAAGATGCACCTTAAGACTTGAATCATATATGTCGTTGTTCAATATTGAATTCAGCTCATAGTACAATTGACCTTGAGGTTGATGCTCAAATTCCAAGACACATAAAAATTACCAGGGGTGATTTTTACAAACCCTAATGTTTGGGTTTCAACTCAGACTAATTAAATTCTCTAGAGGTGAGACCTGGGTGCTATAAGGTTTTCAAAGAATAAATGCCATAATAATACCCACATTTAAAAAATGAAATTGGATTCATTAAAAAAAATAAAATCAAAAGCCAGAAGATCTTCATTTGTACACATTATGATGAAGACTTTCAGTATTTTTGTCATGCCCCCACAGCGAAAATTATTTTTCCATTGAAAAATAGTTAATACACACTAAATAGAGAATGTTTGAGCATTAGTTCTTGGATATTTAGTGCATCATTGGAAATATCATTTTGTTCTTTGATAGACAGGCTTATTTTTCTTGGAGTGAAAAATACAAGTTGAATAAGATTTTCAACCCATCCTGTTTCAGATTCCTTGTTATAGAACTGAGAACTTAAGCTTCCAACATGTCAGAAGGGCCACCTTGGGGCTGGAGAGACAGCTCCCTGGCTCTGTGCATATATAGTTCTTTTAGACAACAAGTGGTCAGTTTCTTAGCACATTAGGCACTTTACAACCGCCTGTAACTCCAACTCCAGACAATCTGAAGCCATATTTTAGCCTTAGCAGACACCTGAACTCAGATGTAATAACCTACTCTAAAATACACACTTGTACACATAATTAAAAAAATTTAAGTTAGGTTTGTATACCTGGCTGCCCCTCCAACTCCTATAACAATAATACTCAGCACACCTAGCCTTGTGGGATCCAATCCAGACAATGACCTCAACTACAAACTGCAGACTAGGAGGGAACAAGAGACCAACAACAAAATCCAAGTCTTCCAGTATGAGTATGCCAAACCCTCAAGCCAGATAATCTGCTAGAGGCCTGTATGAGGTCTAGCAGAAAGGCTAGGCTTGGAATCAAATCAAGCCTTCAAAGCCTGAGAGAAAGTTGTAGAAGGGTGGCAATATTTTTATCACTGGTATGTGACATAGTCTTACTTGAAGAGAAAGAAGAATTTGATGATTGTGGAGCAAGAATGATAGAGCGCACTGGCTCTCTGAGTCCTAGCATAATTTCAGCACACCTTGCTTACATTGCTGGGTAAGTCCTGAGGAAGCTGTATTAGAGGAAGAATGGCCATTGAGCCAGTATGAGACCCTCAGCTGAGACCTATCAAGGATCAGAATAATCCTGACCAAGGTTTTCCAATAGGTCATTCAGCCACCACTTGTGCCTAAGTGAACTCCTTGGGGAGAGTTTGGGACACAGACATTGAAACAGAGTGTAGTCAGGCTAAGCAAACTCAGGAGAAAGACAGAACAGCATTCATACCTAGAAGGAGGATGTTATTTTTTTTTAAAAATAAAAAGCCAAATGTTTGATTTACCAAATAATCAGGAGGCAGAGGCAGTGGTGAAAATCAGCTAGCTCAGAGAGGCAGAGAAAGGACCCAGATGACCTTTCTCCTCCCCCAACATCTCTGAAGGAAACGGTTCTTTTTCCTTCTCCACACTGTTTTAAATACCCTTCAATTCAAAGTCCGTCCTTTCTCTTTTTATGTTCACTCCCTGTCAAATGATCCTTGCTCCAGCTCTTGACCTATTGTTCTTGTTTAGTTCTTGTTTACAGAAAGTTCTTGTTTACAGAAAGTTCTTGTTTACAGAAAGGTTTAAGGTGTGTGCTAGGACTGAGCCACACCACAACTACCTGTTTACAGTAAACAGAAAGCTCTTGGGGAATAGCTGCAGCAGATGATCAGCTTGACCTTCCTGTGGGTCCTCCAACAACTGGAGCAGGACCTGCCCCAAGTCTGTTGCTTACTTGCCTGCCTGTGGGCCCTGCATCCCTAAATGCAGTCTTATCTGGCCTCAGTGGGAAAGGATGAGTCTAGTCCCACAGCCACTTAATGTGTGAGAGGAGAGGTGGGGTGGAGGGATTATGGGATAGGGGATGGGGGTGTTGACACCCAGAGGGGGGCTTCTCCATCTAAGGGGAATGAGGGCAGGATATACATGAGGGGGTATGGAGTAATAATAAAGGGTATTGTGCTAAAGCTGAGCCACACCACATACCACAACAAATACCAGGTTTTTCTAGTTTACAATTTCAGGGTTCACAATCTGAACAAATATCCTACAAGAGGAGGCTTTGGGAAAGCACCAAGAAGCAACAGAACTGTAAGAAGGTTGTGCCCCCCCCCACACACACACCCTGAAGAACAGAAGGTATGCATGCCTGATAGAGACGGACCGCCCCACAGGACAGTACAAGGTAGAGAGGCCTGCAAAATCCATGCCAGCCTGAAAAGGGCTTGGCGTTGGACCTGCCTTCTTTTACTTAAAAAGCACGTAAATCATTAAAACAAAAATTCTGAATAATGAATGTAGATAAAAAGCTAGAATTTGTTTTTATGTTTTTAAAAAGGCACATGTTTTCTTAGATCTTGGTACAATCCTCTTTTTAATTAAGAAAACAACTTTATCTATAAAAAATTCAGAAAAAAATAAAGTATTTATGGATTGGCACCATGTGCCTTTACCTGCTGAGGCATCTTGCGTACCTACCATTTTATATCTTATTCAGAATTTAAACTAGATTGGGTATCTAAATTTAAAAGCTACATATTCAAAACAATCTTAAAAGAAAATATAGTGAAAACTCTTTTGACTCTCAAACCACAGGCAAGCAAAGGAAGAACTGCTTCCATATTCAGAAATAATGTACATCAAAAACTCTTCAATATGGTGAAAGCACAACCTATAGCATGGGGGCGGGCGGGGGAGGTTTGCTGTGTGTCTGATAAAGGTAAAACGCCATTCTTTAACTGTGCATGCACACCTTGGGGAAGGAAAGAACAGTTCTAACTTCACATCCTGTAGACCACCATCTTAAATGGTCCTCTGCACACCTGCCTTCTATGAACTGACCTACACATGCTTTGGAGGATTTACATTCCAACTTGCTCTGCTAATGCTTCCTGTTGATCTACTGTGCTGATCTCAGTTCAGCAAGCCTGTGTTCTAGGTTAATTCTTGGGACTTCTGAAGCTATGAGATCCTTTCTTGTGCCTATATTTGACCAACTCATTCAATTTCTCTGTCTACCCTTCCTTCCATAGCAAGTGGGATTTCGAACTATTTTGTAAATGAATTGTGGACTTGATTGCAGGTGAAGAAGGCTGGTATATCTACACAATGGAGTACTATTCAGCCATTAGAAACAATGAATTCATGAAATTCTTAGGCAAATGGATGGAGCTAGAGAACATCATACTAAGTGAGGTAACCCAGACTCAAAAGGAGAATCATGGTATGCACTCACTAATAAGTGGTTATTAACCTAGAAAACTGGAATACCCAAAACATAATCCACACATCAAATGAGATACAAGAAGAAAGCAGGAGTGGTCCCTGGTTCTGGAAAGACTCAGTGAAACAGTATTTGGCAAAACCAGAACGGGGAACTGGGAAGGGGTGGGAGGGAGGACAGGGGAAGAGAAGGGGGCTTACAGGACTTTCGGGGAGTGGGGGGGGGGGCTAGAAAAGGGGAAATCATTTGAAATGTAAATAAATTATAGCGAATAAAAAAAAAAATAAAAAAAAAAAATAAAAAAAAAAATAAAAAAAAAAGAAGGCTCAGTTCCAAGAATAAGTCTTTTTACATATAAACTACTGAGGTCTTTGGAATAGAAAGTATAAATAACTAATAATCAGATTGGTTTTATAAGAAAAAATAAATTTGGTTATTATATAAACAACTGAGTCTTGTTTTGCAGACAAGGTTAGCCCCAAACTAGTGTTAACCATCCTGACTCTGGCTGCCAAATGCAAACTGTATTCCAAATATGTGCCACCAAGCCTCAACAATTCCTTTATATTCCAATAATGCTTTATAATCATTACTCAGAAAAAAAAAGTGGGGCCTTCATTTAGTTTAGTTTAGTTTAGTTTAGTTTAGTTTAGTTTAGTTTAGTTTAGTTTAAAAGCAAAATTAAATACGTGGCCATGTAATTAGTTAATGAATTGCAGAGTACTTTTACGTAGAGGCAAGGGCATTTAATTTTGAGTCTCCTGCACCTTGGGAATATATTAACATTGGAAATTGTGGGATGAAAATGTGGGCATATTGAAAAGGTAAATATAATAGTGATATGTGTTATATAAATATGAGAGTAAACATGTAGGTAGAAATAAGATTTGGAAATGGTTGCACTGGTGAAATTTCTTATCAGTTATAACTTTTTTTTTTTAGATTCTGAACTTACTGCCAAGTTTTGTGCTTCGTTGGAGAGAGTTTCGTATGATTTTTTGTATGTTTATTTATGGTATTTTTTTTCACTAAAAATGCATCATTACCTTAGCAGCTGCTGCACCACATGGAGAAGCATGTGTGCTTTTGAGAAGCCATCCAGTACACCTTCCCCCAGAATCCCAGAGCCAATCTGCTTTGGGAAATCACATTTACCAGTAAGATAGAGCACGATTCAGATATTTTTTGCAGGTTTTTTCCAATAATAATTTTCTATACCATGTCTTCTCTCCTAAATTTTCTATTTAAGAATACCATTTCCAAAAAGGAACAATATATACATATATATGTTAGTTCAGAGTGAAAGAGAGCTTAAAATACATCCTCTCCTGTGCCGGAGGCCATTTTGGAAGAAGGTTGGGACTGAATTAACTTACAACAAAACAGGAGGATAAAATAAAAATGCAGAAATGGGTAATGGTGTGTTTTTCATGAATGAGCCTGCCCTTTTTTTTTTTACATAATTAAGGAATTTTACACCCTTCCTTTCTCTTTCTCCTTCTTTCTTTTTCTTTCATCCTTTCTTTCTTCCCCTCTGTTTTTGTTTTGTGTGTGTGTGTGTGTGTATGTGTGTGTGTGTATGTGTGTGTGTGCATGTGTGTGTGTGTATGTGTGTGTGTGTGTGTGTGTCAGAATGAGAGGGAAGCGAAAGGAGTTATTTCAAGTATACTTAGACTTCTGCCAAGCGACTCCGTGTTTCTATCCCCATTTGTATTAATTTCCTGAAACTCTAACTCAGTCCCCAGTCTCAACTCTATGCTGACTGTTATGACTTTTTGTGACATTTGTCTAGATTACTTTGTATATCACCCACGCTACTACTCAATCAGGAATAGAAAACAGAAAACATTTATATATAAAACCATCCATGAACTAATACTCTTGTATATTTTGCAGTGTTGTTGAACCTATATGAAATTATATGACTCTTGCACAACTCTTGAAATAGGGTGTCACATAGCCTAGTATTGCTCCAAACTAGTTACCTAGCTGAGGATGACTTTAAGCTGCTGATCTCTAGCCTCTAAATCATGAGTGCTTGGGGTCACAGGTAGGCGTCCCGTTCCTACTGTATGCAGTACTAAGGAATGGAATTGGGGCTTTATAAGTGCTGGGCAAGCACTCTCCTAACTGAACTACATCTTCAGCTCCTACACAGATTTTATCGGCATGCATTCATTGCACATAATGGTAATTTCCATAGAGATATTTTCATATTTGTATAACATATGCTTTCATCATTTTTACTCTTCGCCCACTTTTCTCTCTGTTCTCCTTCCTACTATACGCCTTCATTTAGCCAGTCTCATGTCTACTTTTATATCACATAGATAAATGATTTTATGTATCTATATAAAATCCATGATCTACAAATGAGAAAACATGATATTTATCTTTAAGTCTGACACATCTCAGTTAACTTATTGATCTTCAGTTGCTTCCATTTTTCTACAAATATCATTACTTTATTCTTTACAGTCAAAAAAAGCTTCACTGTGTGTATAGGCCACATTTCATTAACCATTCATCTGTTAATAAGTAACTAATCGGATCCTGTCTGGATACTGTGAATAGTGCTGAAATAGTTTATATGTGTAAGCATCACTGTGGGATGTTTTGAATTTTTTAAGATTTATTTTTATTTTATGTGTATTTGTCTATGTCTGTGAGCATATGTTACATGTATGCTGATGCCCCCAGAGGACAGAAAAAGGCATCCAATTCCCTGAAGGTATAGGCAGTTGTGAGCTACCTGGTATGGGTGCTGGGAATTAAACTCACATCTCCTAGAAGAGGAGCAAGTGATCTTAACCACTAAGCCTGCTCTCCAGGACCTATGGTGCATTTTATGTGAAATACTCTGTTTGTTTTTAAGTCTTACAGACTTATAGTTAGATACATATTTATTGCCTCAAAACACATTAATTCAAAAGATTAAGTTAAATTTTATAAATTCTACGGCCAGTATAATTCCCAGGTTTTATA
The DNA here is from genome assembly GCF_947179515.1 of Apodemus sylvaticus. Taxonomy (NCBI): domain Eukaryota; kingdom Metazoa; phylum Chordata; class Mammalia; order Rodentia; family Muridae; genus Apodemus; species Apodemus sylvaticus. The sequence continues at coordinate 37,377,852 of NC_067476.1, read as the reverse complement.
ATTTGGGGTTTTATCTATGGTGTTTATGGAAAGGGGAAAAAGATAAAATTTTAAGTATATAATAAAGATATAAAATAAATATCAAGATTCCTAAAAACACTTATATATGATCAAATTTAATAAAGAAAATCAACACACAAATGTATTTTTATTTGACATAACTAAGTTGTTAATACACAATGTTCATTACTATACTCGCAGATTGTTAAGACCTTGGCCCTAGAAGATTTTATCCTGACGCCACTTTCCTGGGCTTCAGACCCTCAGTGGTAAAATGCACACAATGGACTATTTTCCTGCTTAATTTTGTACACTAATCAATAAACATAAGTGAATGAAGAAAAGGTTGGTGAGTACCATGAAAAATATCAACTCATGGTAGGTTCTGTTAGAAGTTTTAACTCCTCCAGAATGAGTATTTTATGCCCAAATCCCCAGTGTGGTGATACTTTAGAATCCACGTGTGATGGTAACTTTGGGAAGGTAAAAAGTTTTCCACAAGATCATGAGTTTGAAGATTCCACAATATGAATGGTATGCCTATAAGTACACATACAAGAGTTAGCACAATCTGCTCTTCCGAAGGTCCTGAGTTCAAATCCCAACAACTGCATGCTGGCTCACAACCATCCATAATGAGATCTGATGCCCTCTTCTGGTGTGTCTGAAAACAACTTCAGTATACTTATATATAATAATAAATAAATATTTGGGCTAGAGCAAGCAGGCCCGGAGCAAGCAGTGGTCCTGAGTTCAATTCCCAGCAACCACATGATGGCTCACAATCATCTGTACAGCTACAGTGTACTCATATATACATAAATAAATAAATCTTTTTTTAAAAAAAGAGCACAATCAAAGATGAAGAGAGGAGGGGAGGGGAGAGGTGGGGATAGATGAAGGAGAAGTGGGGAGGGGAGAGGAAGAAGAGGGGAGGGGAAGGGAAAGGAGGCAAAAAGAGGTAGGAGGAGGAAAGAAAGGAAGAAGGGGGAGGGAAGGAGGCAGGCAGGAAAGAAGGGAGAAAGGAAAGAAGGGGAGAGAAAGGGAGGAGGAGGGAAGGAGGGGGAGGGGACGGAGAGGGAAGGAGGATCTAGATCTAGCCTTCCCATGTGAGGGTGCAGCATCAAATCTGCCCTCCTTAGGATGGAACGGACTCCTCCTTGACAGAGGCCAGCTGCACTGGCACTAGCCTCAGCCCTTCTACACACTGAGCAATTCATCATAGAACTGTGTTTTCTAAAGCATCTGATCAATAGCATTTTGTCATGGTGGTCCAAATAAGCCAAAATAGATCTTCTATCAGACAGTGAGGAGGATGCCTAGGTTCGAGGATCTAGGAAGAAAATGCTTTGACTAAAGCGGACCAAATCCGCTCTGTTTTAACTGTTGCATAAGGGAAACTGAGTTCAAATATTGTACACTAACTCTTTAAAGGAGACATAAAAATATAGATTAAACATGACTCTAGAGTTTCCAAAATGGTCATCAATTTAGATTACTCTATTTTCCTTAAAGAACATTAGGCAAATGATGAGGTAGTATAGGCCTACTATACTCCCAGAACTCAGGAAGCTGAGACAGGAGGATAGAGAGGTATGGGACAGCCTGAGCATTTAGTGAGGTCCTATCTGAATAACCCAAAGCAACTAGGACCAAGAGGAAAGCATCTGTGAGGCTGACCCAGCTCAGGAGATATTCGTGTATGCTGCTAACTTTCTTGAATTATGACAAGAAATTCTATGTATGCTCGTCAGTGTGAGTGAGCTTCAAAGGGCAAAACTGGATAGACTGGTTTGGTTTAGCGTGTTAAACAAACAGTAATAAAACCACAACCTTGAGCAGTAGGTTGACTTGACTGTGGTCAAGAAGAATTTAGAGTAGATCTGACTCAGTTAAGTAAACAGAATGAGCTGACCTTGACACCATCTGGGTCCCAGCAGGGTCCCAGACTGTCTCCCCAAGGGTGACCTCACCCTTCACAAGAGCTCATCTGTGTTAAGTGGCTAGTTGTGCTTCCAGGGCTCACAGCTTCAATGCACTCTCCCAAATCACCACCACTCTAACTTTGGTCCTGCCTGGTCCTTCACAAAGCTTGCCAAGGTGGAAATATAGTTCAAGTGAGAGTTGGTACTGAGAAAGTGGAAGTGGCTCTTAGCTTAGTCTGTGCTCCAGGAGGTTACAAGGTCCAAAGGCTAGTGGAGCTGTGGGAAGAGTTGCCAGAGGGAGCCCAGCAAGAGCCAAGGCACAGGCAGCAGGAGTAACCCCAGTGAAGGCTGTGTGCCACAGGGCAAGCTGTTTAATTCAGACGGATAAACTCTGCCCGTGGCTGCTGTCACCACATCTGACATTTTTGTCCTGGCTCTTCATGGTGTCTCAGAGTAGACTTTTCCTTTTCAGTAGAGAATATCGTGTGTGTGTGTGTGTGTGTGTGTGTGTAATTTTATGTGCGTGGATGCTTTAGTTGCATGTGGATGCTTTAGTTGCACTACATGCATGCCTGGTGATGTTAGAGGCCAAAGAGAGCACCAGACTGGAGGTTCAGACAGAGTGAGGTGCCATGTGGGTGCTAGGAATCAAAGTCAGATAAAACACAGGAACACTGTGTGTCCTGAAATGCTCAGCCATCTCTTCAGCTGACAGCATTGTTTTGTTTGTTTTGTATAATCTGTACCATGAGAATAACCTTTGTTATTTGTTAGATAGTTATGAATTTTAAAGGAAACATTGTATATGAAGTTGATCGGTAAGTCATTAGTTAAGTAGTGTTCATTTGTGTCTTTCAAGGGGTCAAGCTGAGACTGGGAGAAACTGCTGTAGTCTAGAACCTCTCTGCACACTTACTATGCAGGCTTGATCATTTGCTTTCCCCAAACCCCAGTCTTTCCACTAAAAACCTGAATATCCTTTATGCCTTAACAGGGTATCAGATTAAAACATTACCCCTGCAGGAACTCTTCAATAAAAATGATTATCAGTCTCCAGAACATTCCTACTCATAAGGCCATTATTCTTTCCAACCAAATATGCCTCTGTTCATTCCATTGCTATTTGGTGAATTCCAAGATGCTATATTTAAGCATACAAAACACATTTCATAAAGGTTCCTGTTGACAGAAGGAGGTTCCGATGAAGTCCTGTAAGTTGACAGATATTAAGCAAATCTGCTCTTTCAGAATCATCTATGAGCCTTGGTGTTGTAGCAATTGCATTCAAATACATTTGCTAAAATAATGAACACTAGCCCCATCTCCAGAGTTGCCATTAAAACAGTGGGATTCTATAGAAGTATAGCTGTGTGACAAACATGTGGACTCTGTGATCTTAAGCTGTATAAATGACTACTTTTGCTAATCATTCACCCACGGTCTCACCATTGCTCCACAAATGCATCCCGTGGTTCTTTGAATAAGCATCGCTCCAGAGGCTCATGTATTTATAGACTTAGTCCTCACTTGGTAAACTGCTTGGGAGGTTTAGGAAGTGTGTCCTTGTTGAAGGAGGTGTGGCTTTCTTGGAGAGGGTGTGTTGCCCCCAGCAATTCCCTCTTTTCACTTTCCTGCCTGAGGATCAGGATAAAAATCTCTCAGCTGGGCGGTGGTGGCGCACGCCTTTAATCCCAGCACTTGGGAGGCAAAGGGAGGCAGATTTCTGAGTTTGAGGGCATCCTGGTCTACAGAGTGAGTTCCAGGACAGCCAGGGCTACACAGAGAAACCCTGTCTTGGAAAAAAAAAAAACAAAACAAAACAAAAAACAAAACAAAAACCAACAAACAAAAATCTCTCAACTACCTATCTGTTGCTGTCATGAATCCTGCCATGATGATAATGGACTTCACCTTCTAAAACTGTAAGCTCCTGATTCATTGTTAAAGGTTGCTTTAGTCATGGTGTCTCTTCACAGTAATAAAACCATGACCAAGACAGACCCTGAGCGAGTTTACCTGACTCAAGGACACATCCCTCCTGGCTCTCTGTAGCCAGCTTGCTGTTCATTTCAATTTCTTCATAATAGCAGAACACACAATTATAAATTGAGACCCTCATTTCACTGAACTTGCTTTTTCACTGGCTGACATGTAGTTGTGTGTTTCAGAGCCCTGAAACATTGCTTCTCTTCAATTCCTGGGCACATTTGTCAATAATCCGTTTGTATGTATATATACAATGCATGTACACATGTATATACATCTTTGCAAACATAAATAAGCATATGTGTACATACACATGTACACCACACATACACATATGCATAGTCTACTAAAATCCAAGTTGATTTTTGTCTTCTATGTGTAATAACTGCCACAAATAAAAAAGCAGAAGAAATGTTCTCAAAAAGGCAGGATGGCAAGAAACAGCACACTTAGAATAATAATTTATCAGGTTGAACTGTGGCCAAAATCTTGGTGCCCAGTATCTTGATCTTATTATTTATCACACAGTTTGACCAGAAAACTAAGGGTGAGCAAGATAGGGAGGGAATGAATGGCCCTCCTTGGGAGACAGACAAAGACAGTCCTTGACTGAACTGTACCTGATTTTCCACAGAACTGTGCACCTGGGCCCTCTCCCACCCCTTTCCTAACCTCCTTGGTCTTGAGGGTTGAACATTGCTCATCTTGGAAGCAATATCCAAATTAATATCGGAAGAAAGACAAAAGCTAAATTTATCCTGATACTGTCTTCATTCCAGGCTTCTACTTTGCTGTGACGCACAAATGTCATTTTCGATAAAGGAAGAAAAGCTATTTTCAATAATGAGAAATGGATTTCCCTGCCTACCAGTACCAGGACAACTGCATCCCACAGAAGTATTGCGTATGGAACCACAGGCAGGAAGGCAGATGTCACTGTGTCCCTCTCATCTGCGCTTATTTTTCACAGAGATTTCTCAGCAAAGGAAGAAAACAGGAGCGGGGGAAGAAGACAGCAGCCTGACGGGGAGCAATTACACCAAGTCTCCCTAGAAGTGTCGCTGGCTTCTCCTTGAAAACAAGGCAAATGCCTGCCTGTGGAATCATTGCTATGACTCTGTATTTCAATCCAATTTCTATCAGGCAGGATTTTAAAAAGAGAAAAAGAATTAATTCTAGCTCAGCAAAAAATATGTTCAAATAATCAAAACGAGTCGGTGCCTTCCTTTGACTTGGCATGATGTTGTTTGGCTTTATAGCCATTAAATCACATTGGGCTTGTTTTGTTTTAGTTTTTAGCCAGGCTCTCTCTATGTACTGAAGCTGACTTTAAGTTCTATCCTCTGGCTCAGCCCTAAAAGTAGTATGAAGCACCACCAAATGCCCCTATGTGTACCACACTCTTACATCTAGAAAAAACAAGCTAACAAAGTCAGCAGTCAACTCTAAGTGCAAACATAATATTCAGATATAAGCCCTTGTAGCCCAAATCTGGAAGCCCTGACGCCAGGTAGACAAGTGGACCATACAGCTGTGAGCATTTCCTGTGGGTGAAGAGATAAGAAGGCTAAAATTTATGTCAAAGTCATCTTCACCTGTGTACTCCTAAGAAAAAAGAATGTAACTTTTCAAGCTAAATGGACTCACACAAACTGAGATATTGACACAACTTCCTTACATCTAGTTTATTTACCAAAATGTAGTAATATTGCTGAAGATCGTTGAGAATAACAAATGAATTAATAAATGTACTTAACATCAGGCATATTATAAGTATTATGGTGTTATTATTACTATTATGGAAAGCAATGTTAATTATTATCAGTATCTGTATTCCATTATTAATTCCATATGATTACAATTATGACAACTAATATTTTTCTTGTGCTTTAAATATTTATTTTGACTCTGCAATGTTTTTCAGATAAAACTCTCACTATGGTATCCTGTTCTTTCAAAAAAAATCAAGGAGTAAAAAAAAAGAAATATGATGAATAAGAAAGAACATTTATACTGCTACATATCAAAGAAGGTTGGATTATTCTAATAGACATAATAATTAATGCACCAAAGCCTGTAAATTCTCCCTAAGAAGGTAAAGTAGAAAGAGAAGGAACTAGTCAATGATGTGTAAGAAGAAAATCTCTACTCTTGGTTACTCCTTATTCAATCTATTTCTTACAGCCATGCTTGAGAACACACAAGGCGACCTGCAGGCTCCTGGTAAAATGTGGTTTCGTTCCTCTGAGAATGAATGAATGCAATAGACTGTGACCAGCTCCCAAGTCCTCAGAGAACAACTGAACATTGCAGACCATGTTCTTGGCACGGGCAAATGAGATGAGAACTCAGGGAGCAATGGCAGCCCCAAAGGAAAGGAGCCCCCATGCTGTTTGGCCCAGGAGCTCTCCTGACCCAGACTCACAGACACGGCCTCTTACTCAGCACCTGATTAAATTCTAAAGATGAAACTTACTTAATGTGATGAAAGGGGCTTTCCTCCATCATTTCTTCCATTTTGCAGATGATAGATCAAAGACAGAGTGGGTTAGAGTACATGCCTAGGGCTACATCCCAAATTATCAAAGACTTGGAGCTATAGTATATGCACTGTCATTTGCATGCATGTATACAACACACACACACACACACACACACGCACGCACGCACGCACACACACACACACACACACACACACACACACACGTATGCGCACACACACACATGCCCACATAAGGTTTTTTCTTTCTTTGCCTGCTTGTTACTGGGATTGACATAGGACCCTTGCTTGCTACATAGGCATGATTCTATCACTGAGCTATGTTTTCATATCCCTTTTTACTTTTTATTTTGAGAAAAAGTTCTCAGTGAGTTGTCAGGACTGTCATTAAACTCATTCTACAGTTTGGACAGCCTTTGAAATTTCTATCCTTGCACATCAGCCTCCCATATAGCAGAGATTTGCCAAATCCCTGTGAGTTATTAGTAAGCCTAATTCAGAGATAGCCATGCTTGAGGACACACAAAGTGACCAGGAGACTGGTGGTAAAATTTGTTTCTGTTTCTCTGAGAATGAATGTCACAGGCTATGACCTACCTGCAGAGTTCATGGAGAACAACTACACACTTCACACTGTGTTCTTGAATTCTTAATCTCAGCCGCTCTTCTGATTTGGGAGAAGGCAGTTTTTACAGCGACTGCTGACTGTGAGACACTAAGATGAAAACAAAGGTAAGCTTACAGAGGTGGCACTCCTAACTACCTCCCATCAACTGAAAGAAACCAGGCACATGATCAGAGCCTGAGAGAGCATAGCAGTAGCCAGAGGATGGCCAGGAAACTCTAAGACCATGTCAGTGCACAGGGCCAGAGACTAGATCTGAACAAAGTTTACCTCAAGAAAAGTGTGTCTAACTTTCCAGGCAAGGACTTGTGAAGCTACGAGCACTTACAACTCACAAAGATTAAACAGAACACCATGTTACAAGACTATTGAGACCAAAGATCTTAGTAAAATATGCCTGGTTTCCCATGAGAGAGTTTAAACTATTTTTAAATGAATTGGAAAGCTGGAGATGTCTTTGAAGGAAAAAAAAAGATTAATTGACAATCATTTACATAACTTTGTATATTTCCACAATTCTATAGAAAACTTCTCAAAATTTGTCCTAGTTTTCTTTTATATTGTTTTGAGTTCTCATTAAAGCAAGGGAAAAAAATGGAAACCATCTCTGGAGAATAGCTTCTTTGCAATTTAAATTAGACAAAACTAAAGAAGGAAGTCTATTTTATCATTTGTAAAGAAATACCCCGATTGTAGTATTTAATCAGTGATCCATTTTGTCAAACAAACTAGAAGGCATCAAATGGCTCTGCAGAGTCCGTTATCATCTCTTATGTTCACATAAGAACACTGGTAAGGGGTTTAAAATGATGTGCCCAACCAGCAAACCATTTCAAAGTTCTGCCCTCGGTATCTAGACAATGACAGTGGTGAGGAGGAAGAGAGTGTGGTTCTGGAGCTTTAAGAGACTCTTCCCAAGTGCAGCCTGTGACAAGAAACATAATACACATCCTATAAGAGCCAGAGACCATGGTCAAAACAAAACACCACTGTAAACTGTCTTCTAGGAGGAGGTTCCCTGGGAGCTATTACCCTCTACAAAATCCAGGCCCAAGTCGACAAGGTCAATTGTGCTTTAAACAATCTAGATAGCTATCCACTAGAGGTGTATATGTGGCAGCAGTGGGGGTCCACAATAACCTCCCAAGGAAATAATCTAAACTTCTGCATATTAAATAGAAATGATTCGTTATTTTTAAATATTTAGCTGACAGATTGTTTATCTTCAATCACAGATCTGTATCTGCTGTTTAGTTAGTAGAACTAAAAATATTCACTTCTTTGGCACATCCTGGTGAAGTTATTGGCAGAAATTTCAAATTAGGTAGAAATCTTATGTTCTGAATGTAAAGGTAGGCTAGATGTTTGGGGGTTGGTATTTGTTGGGTTGGGGAGCTATTGTTACTGGGTTTTTTTTTCCATTATAAGAAGTTTCTTAAGACACTAGCAGGAAGGAAAATGTAGATGTTGAGAGTAGAAGAAACCTAACAATGGCCTGCTTATTGGTTCCTTTTATGAACCTGGAAGTAATGCTTTTTAAACAACAGATGAGTTATGTAAAATTGGAGTTCTCATAGCTCTTACGACAGTTTTTCTAAGTAGCCCTTTAACTATCCGGCATTCATACAAATCTCAGAAATGAAGATTTTGAAAAGGCTTAATATTTTTCAATTGTTTTCACTTATTCATAACAAAATTGAAGCTCACATCTAAGTGATCATAAGATCTGCCTCTAAGAATGTCTTCTTCAAGAGAAAGACAACTTCTAGCTATCTCTTAAGCAGACACTTCACCCATACCAACTAGCATTGAGTAAGTAACTAGGAGCCCTGATGACCAGGAAGCAGAGAGTGTAGTTGCCTGAAGTTCCTTCTGCTAAACTTCAGAATAATGGTGCAATGTCTGAAAACTAGGCTATCCATATGTTACCAATATCAAACCTAAAGGATATGCTTGAAATATACATGTCAGCACTGGGTTGGGTTGTATGATGAGATATAATCCTAAAACACATCTATTCTTCTTACATCCTCACGACATGTCATTTAAAAGCACTTGCACATCATACTAGCATCTGTCACTCACAATTCTGGCTGTTCCTTGAGAACCTCTATCCCTATTATGGGAAACAATGTGGGAGATTTTGGCATCCTTACAAAATATGTACACTTAATATGAGAAAAAAAGGAAGGTATTATGGAAAATAAAAGTGACATCAAGGACTTGAACTAACCATAATGAAAATGGCTTTTTGGCTGCAAAGCTCCCAAGTGCCTTTGATAGTTTGTGTTCAAAGTTCTAACTATATGAGAGGGACTCATGGGAAGGCTGTTCATGGCAAGTTGATGCAAGCACAGTAGTTCTGAGCTTATAGGCTACTCTACATGTATTTTCTACATGTATACTTCTACATGTATTTTCACTGCCAAAGACCCATATCTCATCCCTCTCCTCCAATGTAATTTGGGGTCTTGCTGACCGGTGAGAACCTATTTACTCTCTCCCCCAACCCTCCCCCAAACTAACCAACTCTCAGAGGAAGCAAGGGACTGACCTGTGAGCCCATCTTTCATTTACAGTAATTAATCCAGAGCTTCTTCTTTTTCTAACAAGCTCTTACCTCAGATCAAAATTCCCTGTCCTTATCACTCCTGCATCACATACTAGACAACACGAGCTGGGACCTACAGCATAGAAGTCACTAAAATGATTTAAACTAGTACATCCTAAGCCTCATTGTCTTTGTCTTACCCATTTTGTTCCTGTAGTGGCTATTCCTGGTTGTCAACTTGACTATATCTGGAATGAACTACAGTCTAGAATTGGAAGGCTCACCAATGATCCTAATTTGGAGGCTCAGAGATATAAGTTTCTGACCTGGATCTTGGTATGGAGATCTTGAAGTATAGTGGCTAAGACAAGGAGATCACCGAGTTCAAGATCATCTGGGATTAAAGGCATGGAGGCACACTCCTTTAATCTGAGCCACACCCTCTGCTGGAGACCCACATGCCTGTAATCTGGGCCACACCCTCTGTTGGAGACCTACAGCCTTTAATCTGGGCTACACCCTCTGCTGGAGCTTCCAATGACATTGGAAGAAGGAAGATTTGCTCACTCTTCCTTGCCTGCTTGCCTCGTGGGACTGAGAAACTGCTAGATCCTTGGACTTCCATCCACAGCTGCTGCTGACCATTGTTGGGAAGTTGGACTATAGACTGTAAGTCATCGACAAATTCCCTAACTATATAAAGACTATCCATACGTTCTGTGACTCTAGAGAACCCAAACTAACACAGTCCCCATAGAAAAGACAACGCAGGCTCCTGTTGCTCACCCCTCCACATCCCCCCCTTCTACAGGACAGCCCCTGGCACATGCCTTGTGGCCCTGATTGGTGCCTTGGTGACTTCTCTCTAAAACTGAGAATAATAACTGTTTTCAACAGCAGTTATTTCCAGATCTGTCGGCCTTGTCACCAAATCTGAAGAATGGATTTATAAATCGGGACAAAGCATGGCACCTGGGACTGTCTGCAAATGCTTAGAAATAACAGAGAAGGATGATTTTTACAGAGTGGTGGCAGAGACAACTCTTACTGTCACTTGTTTTCTAAATTTGAACTAGATAACCTCTTTAAATTTTTCTTAATATATATTATAAACTTTGTATGCTAATATTTACATAATATTGTAAATGAAATCTGTTTGGTTATGATAACTCCACCAATGTAAAGAACAGTGAAAATATTTTCTTGACTACTTCCAATGTTGCCACTAAATCAACTTTGTCTATAGCAGGCACTGAGTCTTACTAGTGTTTCTGAGCCTGATTGCTATAGTATCCAAGATTAAGGAATCTAAGCAGAAACAAAGTGATTGGCTGAATAAATTTACAATGAGCTTCATTAATACTGGAGAAGCAGAAGGACATAAAATGATGAAAACCATAATTTTAACTGTAGGCTTGAATAACCCAAGCCTTTCTTGCTTAATAAGTGGTTGGCTATTTGGGAAATAAAAGACTTGGTCATCTTTCACAAGAAATAATCTCAAGAATTAAGACAAATCAAAGGAAGAGCCTTTTGGAATTTTTACTTCTGGCTCCTATTGTATTTTTTTTAACATAACTGATTATTGGTTTACAGTATTATTTCACAGACTGATTTAATTTTTTTCATCTACTAAAAAGCAACAATGGGCATTTTTAATTTTATAGAAAAATGAAAAAATATTAATCTTCAGCCATGCCAAAAAGGCAAACAAAAAGAGCAGCTTTTAATTAAATCTAAGGAATAGGAGTCTTAGCACATTTTTTTCATTTCTCTCTTCATTCCTCTCCCAGCCCCTGGCTGAAGGCTGCTCCTACCCTGATTTACATTTATCGCTCTTCAGAAAGAAGAATATTAAAAGTCACAATAGTATACATTTTAGAAGAAAATTTTAATTACTAATTCATAAGAAGTAATATTCACACACCAAGCATGTTACATGATCTAAATTAAACCACTAAGTTGAATTTACTCTGAGTAATTTTAATACCAGGTAATATAGGAGAAGGGCTATGTGGATATATTCAGTATCCTGTAAGAGAAATTGTGAGTTTCAATCTATGAATAGATTTCAGAATCCGGGTTAGGGCTCCAGTACAATCCCTATTCAGAAAATGCCTGCTCTCCAGGAAGGTCTGTCTAATGGAAGGGTCTCCTACTGTTCTTGGTCAGAACAAAAACCTGGGGGCATTTGGAACCTCTGTTTTTTGGAGAGATTCTTCTTCTGGTGTGTCCTTAGCATTTAAGCACACAAACTAAAGGGGAAATAGAATATAAAGCCAGTAAAGCTAAGCCAGCACAGTGATTTGTTTCTTTTTATGGAATTACTTTGGTTTCTGAGTCTTCCAGTCAGTAAACTCTACTTAAGAGTTTTGATAAGAATGGAAGTTATTGAAATAAGAGATCAATGACCTGTTCAGCTTTAAAAAAAAAAAAAAAGACAATCTTAATAAGCACACAGCACAAAGTAGAAATTCTCCATGTCTTCCCCAGCAGTACGGTTCAGACAACTTAGCAGAACCAAAGTCCACAGAAATCTTCAATAATAATGCTGTGTCTACTACAAGCAAAGCAGTAAGTAAATGAGTCACAGTTCAATAACTAAAAATTTCACACAACAAAAATAAGTGTGATCGGGTGGCTGAAGAATTTCTAAATAACACAGGAAAATAGTCTCTCTGGTTGTTGTCAGAGCAAGATTGTTTTCCATTATCAGCTTGGACAAATGGATTTTTTTCTAACTCAACCAATACTTCAGCCAGAATGAACATTCAATAGATATTTGAAGATCTTTTGTTTTTTCTAATTCAGTATAAGATTCTCTGTGCATACGGTGCACCCATGCGCTAAAACAACAATTACAGCAACAGTCACAACAATAATCACAGATTCTTTTTGATACATGTTGAAAAAAATCTTCCAGAAAATATACATTCCTTATTTAGTTTATATACAAAGTTACATATATGTTACTTCTGTGCAACTTAAAATATCTAAAAAAAAAGGAAGAAAGAAAAAGAAACTAAGAAAAAGAAAGAAAGAAAGAAACAAAGAAAGAAACAAAGAAAAAGAAAGAAAGAAAGAAAGAAAGAAAGAAAGAAAGAAAGAAAGAAAGAAAGAAAGAAAGAAAGAAAGAAAGAAAGAAAGAAAGAAAGAAAGAATTATTTGTTCAAAAAGAATTGACATTAAGGAGGACCCGGCTATACCACTCCTGGGAATATACCCAGAGGATTCCCCTGCATGCAATAAGGACACATGCTCCACTATGTTCATAGCAGCCTTATTTATAATAGCCAGAAGCTGGAAAGAACCCAGTTGTCCCTCAGTGGAGTAATGGATACAGAACATGTGGTATATTTACACAATGGAATACTACTCAGCAATTAAAAACAATGAATTCATGACAATTTTAAGCAAATGGTTGGAACTGGAAAATATCATCCTAAGTAAGGTAACCCAATCACAAAAGAATAAACATGGAGTGCAATCACTGACAAGTGGATATTAATTAGACCAGAAGCCCTGAATACCCAAGACACAGTTAGCATATCAAATGACTCCCATGAAGAAGTAAGGAGAGGGCCCTGATCCTGGAAAGGCTTGATCCAGCATTGTAGGAGATTAACAGGATAGAGAAAAGGGAGGGGAGTTACTGGAGAATGGGTGGAGAGAAGAGGGCCTATGGGATATATGGGGAGGGGGGAACCGGGAAAGGGGAAAGCATTTGGAATGTAAACAAACAATTTAGAAAATAAATAAATAAATAAATAGATAAATAAGAATTGACATTAAGACATGAAGCCTATTTAAAGTGATATATAGAAAGAGTATATAACTCTGCTTCATTCCATCTCATTTCTTTACCTCATTTCTCTTTAAAAATCTTTATATTTGAGTTCTGAGTGATGACTGAATGGTTAAGAGTACTTGCTGCTATTCCAAAAGACCTGAGTTGATTCCCAGCACTCATGTAACGCAGCTTGAGGCTGCTTTTAACTCCAGCTCCAGTGGACCCAACTCCCTCTTCTGGATTCTGAATATGAATCCACATGCGCGGGCACACACACACACACACACAAAATTTAAATAATAATAAAATATGTAAGTCCTGATATTCAACCCACATCTGAGGATAACATGTGAGTGCCCGGCGTTGGCACTTCTTAAGTTCTCTCTGCTATTGTTTGGATTGCCTGTGAATCAATCTGCTTATGATGGAAAGGACTTCCTTGAATGAGTCTCCTGGAGATGCAATTAGACATCACTCTGTGTTTGAGCCCCTCCATTGAATAACAGTGCAAGATCTGAAACTACTCACCAACACAGGCACTACTAGTGCTGCAGGTCAAATACAACCAATACCACACTGAAAAACAACTCTAAAAAGCTCATCATTAACAATTTACCCTGAGTTGAATTGTACTGATCATAGAGACTTCTGTAAGAAAATAATGTCTACCAGTAGTCAATCCATCTTAGGATTGGTGGGAATACAAAACCAACTTAACCCAATTTTTTTTGTTTTTTAATATAATATGTTACCAATACTTTGAGAATGTTATACAATGTATTCATTCACCTTGCCCCTTTCCAGGTTCATCTTACACCTCTTTATTCCTCCCAACTTTATATTTTCTCTCTCTCTCTTCTCTCTCTCTCTCTCTTTCTCTTCACACACACACACACATACACACACACACACACACACACACACACACACATATATATATATATATATATGTGTGTGTGTGTGTGTGTGTGTGTGTGGATTTTTAAAAATTACCCATTTGCAATTTGTGTTGCCTGTGTATTCATAGGCATGGGGCACTAGAGCATGTTTGTCTACCATGGGCCATACTCTTAAAGAAAACATAATCTTCGTCCCCCAGAAGCCATCAATATTCAATAGCTCCTGAGTTAAGGATGAGAGCTTGGGAGCAGCTTTCTACTCCATGATAGAGGGCCGACTGGCTCATTCTGATAGGTCCTGCACAAGCTACCAGAGCTACTGTGAGTTTTTGAGTATAGCAGTCCTATCATGCCCTGAAAATACTATTTAGATCCTCCCTGATTTCTTGTCCTTCCAGTGTCTCTTCATCTTCTTTCACAATGGTTCTTCTGAGTTTTGTGGAAGGTGGGAGCGGGGTATGATTCAGATTACAATTTATGGCTAAGTACTCTACTGGGACTTATTCTATACTCTTTGGCCAGTTGTTTCTGCATTAATAATCAGTTTCCTTTACCTAATAAATATTACTCAAAAGAATTGCAAATTGATACATTTATTATTTAAATTTTTTTTAAACTTGTATGTGTGTTAGCCTGCTTCTATATGTGTGAACAATCTATGTGCAGGACCAAGTGGATTCCCCAAAAAGGACATTGATCCCCTGAAATTGGAATAACAGATGATTATGAGTTGCTATGTGGGGATACTGGGAACTAGACAAAATCAGTCAGTGCAGTTACCCACAGCTAGGAAGAGCACATGAATTGATGTAATTTTTTTGGAATTCAAATGTTGCAAGAATCACAACCCTTTATAAACTAGTCTTTGTCCATGAAACTACTTCTGAAGAAATAACGCACTATGTAAGAAAATTCAAATAATGAAGCTGTTCTTCATAGCATTATCTTTAGCTGTAAGGAAAAAACTGTAAACAGGAGAGTGATCCCACTGACTCAATGAATGCTTCATTGAGTTTGTTTTATTTTTCTTTTTGTTGATTATTTTATTTATTTACATTTCAAATGTTATCCGTCTTCTGAGTTTCCCCTCCACAAACTGCCTATACCCTCCCCCTGCCTCTCTGAGGTTGCTCCCAAACCCCCACACCCACTCCTACTCCAGCGCCCTACTATTGCTATTATCAAGCCTTCACAGGACCAAGGGCCTCCCCCTCCCATTGATTCCAGATAAAGCCATCCTCTGCTACATATGTGAACTGGAGCCAGGGGTCCCTCCATGTGTACTCTTCAGTTGGTGGTTTATTCCCTGGGAACTTCGTTTAGTGTAAAGACTCAATAGAAAAATACAGAATGGGTGAACCCTAACCATCCTGCCCTGCCAGAGATGCATCTTCCTTCCAGCCCACAAATCAGTCTAGGGCAGAGCTCCTGCTCCAACATTCTCCCACACACAGAGACAGCTTGACTCCCAAGTGTTCCAACACAACCAGGCTCAGAGGTTATGAGCCCCCCCTCCAATACCTGGCTTAACTGAAACCCCACAGGACCCAACAGAGATGGACCCTATTTGCCCTGCCCTGCCAGAGACGCATATTCCATTCCAGCCTACAACTTGACTGGGGCACTCCAACACCTGCCCATACTCAGAAACAGCTTTACTCCTACCTAGGCTCACAGGCTCACAGGAGGGAGAGGATCCAGTCAGAGACAGCAAGGCCAGTTAACACCGGAGATAACTAGATGGTGAGAGGCAAGCACAGGAAAACAAGCAACCAATGTACATGATCCCATCAGAACCCAGCTCTCCCAACACAACAAGCCCTGGATACCCTAACACACCTAAAAAGCAAGACTCCAATCTAAAATCCAATCTTATGAAGATGATAGAGGACTTTAAGGAGGACATAAGTAACTCCCTTGAAGAAATACAGACGAACACAGATAACAGGTAAAAGCCTTTAAAGAGGAAACACATAAATCCCTTAAAGAAATAGAGGAAACTATAATTGCACACATAAAGGAATTGAACAAAACTACCCAGAATCTAAAAATGGAGATAGAAGCAATAAAGAAATCACAAAGGGAGGCAATCCTGGAGATGGAAAACCTAGAAAAAAGATCAGGAGTTACAGATGCAAGCATCACCAACAGAATACAAAAGATATAAGAGAGAATCTCGGGTGTAGAAGATACCATAGAATGTATTGACACAACAGTCAAAGAAATACAAATGCAAAACACTCCTAACCCAAACCATACAGGAAATTCAGGACATAATAAAAGACCAAACTCAGGAATAATAGGAATAGAATCAAAAGAGAAGATTCCCAATGCAAAGGGCCAGGAAACATCTTGAGCAAAATCATAGAAGAAAACTTTTCTAACCTAAAGATGGTGAAGGACCGTTCATACGCATGAAAGAAAAACTCCATCAAGATGAACTCTCATTCTGAATATCTATGCCCCCAAATGTTAATAAAGCTCAAAACATTCATTGATCCTCACACAATACTAGTGGGAGACTTCAACACTCCACTCTCACCAATGGACAGATCATTGAAACTGAAACTAAAAAAAGACACAGTGAAACTAACAAAAGTAATGACCAAATGGATTTAACAGATATCTACAGAATATTTCATCCTAAAACAAAAGAATATACCTTCTTCTCAATACCTCATGATACCTTCTCCAAAATTAACCATATAATTGGACACAAAACAAGCCTCAACAAATACGAGATTGAAATAGTCCCATTCATCTGATCAGATCACCACAGACTAGGCTGGTCTTTAATAACAAAACAACAGAAAGCCCACATACTCGTGGAAACTGAATAACTCTCTGCTCAATGATAACTTGGTCAGGGAAGAAATGAAGAAAGAAATTAAAGACTCTCAAGAAATTAATGAAATGAAGGCATTGCCTACCCAAACTTACAGGACACAATGAAAGCAGCGCTAAGAGCAAAATTCATAGCACTAAGTACCTTCATAAAGAAATTGGAGAGATCCTACACTAGCAACTTAATAGCACATCTGAAAGCTGTAAAACAGAAAGAAGCAACTACACACAATAGAAATAGATAGGAAATAATCAAACTCAAAGCTGAAGTCGACCAATTAGAAACAAAGAGAACTATACATAGAATTAAGAAAGCAAAGAGCTGGTTCTCTGAGAAAATCAACAAAATAGATAAACCCTTAGCCAAACTAACTAAAGGACACAGAGACAGTATCCAAATTTAAAACAAAAAAGAAAACCAGAAACAGAAATGAAAAGGGAGACATAACAACAAAAACTGAAGAAATTTTAAAAAACCATCAGATTCTCCAACAAAAGCCTATACTCAACAAACCTGGAAAACCTACATGAAACAGATGATTTTTTAGACAAGTACCAAAGTTAAATCAGGACCAGATAGATTATATGAACAATCCCATAATCCCTAAGGAAATGGAAGTAGTCATTAAAAGTCTCCTAACCAAAAAAAAAAAAAAAAAAAAAAAAAAAAAGCCCAGGTTCAGATAGTTTTAGTGCAGAATTATTATATCAGACCTTAATATCAATACTTCTCAAACTACTTCACAAATTAGAGCACAAAAGAATACCACCAATTTCATTCTATGAAGTCATAGTTACCCTGATACCTAAGCCACACAAAGACCCAAAAAGAAAGAGAACTTCAGACCAATTTCACTTATGAATATAGATGCAAAAATACTCAATAAAATTCTCGCTAATCAAATTCAAGAATACATCAAAACCATCATTCACCACAATCAAGGAGACTTCTTCATCTCAGGAATTCAGGGATGGTTCAATATACAGAAATCTATAAATGTAATCCACTATATAAACAAACTCAAAGGAAAAAAATTAAATGATCATCTCATTAGATGCTGAAAAAGCCTCCTACAAAATTCAACACCTCTTTATGTAAAAAGTCTTAGATCAGGAATTTAAGGCCCATACCTAAACATAATAAAAGCAATATACAGCAAACCACCAGCCAATATCAAATTAAATGGAAAGAAATTTGAAGCAATCCCACTAAAATCAAGGACAAGACAAGCCTCTGCACAGACTCTATTTATTCAATAGAGTACTCGAAGTTCTAGCTAAGCAATTACACAACAAAAGGATGGCAAAGGGATACAAATTGGAAAAGAAGAAGTCAAGATATCACTATGTGCAGATGATATGATTGTATACATACTCGACCCAAAAAATTCTACCAAAGAACTACTACACCTGATAAACAACTTCAGCAAAGTGTTTAGATATAAAATTAACTCAAACAAATCAGTAGCCTTTCAAAATCTACTCAAAGGATAAGCAGGCCAAGAAAGAAATTAAGGAAATAACACCTGTCACAATAGTCACAAATAATATAAAGTATCTTGAAGCCACTCTAACGAAGCAAGTGAAAGATCTGTATAACCTAAAACTTCAAGTCTCTGAAGAAATCAAACAAGGCCTCAGAGATGGAAATATCTCTATGCTCACAGATTAGTAGAATTAATATAGTAAAAATGGCCACCTTACTAAAAGAAATCTACAGATTCAATGCAATCCCCTTAAAAATTCCAACACAATTCTTCACAGAGATAAGAAGCAATTCTCAACTTCATCTGGAATAACCAAAAACCCAGGATCGAAAAAAACAATTCTCAACAATAAAAGAACTTCTGGGGGAATCAGCATCCCAGACCTCAAGCTATACTACAGAGCAATAGCGGAAAAAAACTACGTGACTTTGGTACAGAGACAAACAGGTAGATCAAGGAAATAGAATTCAAAACCTAGATATAAACACACACAGACTTATGGTCACTTGATCTTTGACAAAGAAGTCAAAACTATACAGTGGAAAAAGACAGCATTTTCAACCAATAGTGCTGTTCTAACTGGCTTTTTTTTTTAAATCTTCTTGTACAAAGCTCAAATCCAAATGGATCAAGGACCTCCACATAAAACCAGAATCTAATAGAGGAGAAAGTGGGAACGCATCCTTGAAATCGTCAGCACAGGGGAAAATTTCCTGAACAGAACTCCTATGGCTCAGGCTCTAAGATAAACAATAAACAATTATTGACAAATGGGACCTCATGAAACCGGAAAGCTTCTATAAGGCAAAGGACACTGTCAATAGGACAAAATGGCAAACAACAGATTGGGAAAAGATCTTTACCAACCCTACATCCAATAGAGGGTTAATATCCAAAATATAGAAAAAACTCAGTAAGTTAGACTCCAGGGCGGCAGCAGCGGGCTGGGCCGGGAGGTGCAGGCAGCCATGGACAACCTGTTGGGTCCCAAGAAGCAGAGCCGGGTCACTGGACAGGACAGAGCCACCCTGCAACTGAAGCAGCAGAGGACAAGCTGAGGCAGAACCAGAAAAGGACCACACAAAAGCTGGAGAGGGAGCAGGCTCTGTCCAGGCAGCAGTAACCGGATGGCAGGAAAGAACAGACCAAGCTGCTCAAGAAGAGGTTCCTGTACCAGGAGCAACTGCTTGATAGGACAGACAACCACATCAGCAGCCTGGAAGTCATGGTTCAGAGCATCAAGTTCATGCAGATCGAGATGAAGGTCATGGAGGGGCTACAGGTGAGGGCGAATGTCTGAACTGTCTGAATAAGACGCACTAGGTGATGTCCATAGAGGAGGTAGAGAAGATCGTGGACGAGACCCAGGGGGCAGTGGAGTACCTGCGGCAAATTGATGAGGTGCTGGCAGGAAGCTTCACCCAGGAGGACAAAGATGCCATCCTGGAAGAGCTGAATGCAAACACTCAGGAACAAATTGAGTTATCAGAGGTTCCTTCAGAGCCCCTCCCTGGCATAAACCCATAAGCCCCTGCCAAGGCTGACAGAGCTGGTGGCACCTTCATAGCCTAGCCTCTCCAGGGACTCATAGGGATGCTCTGAGGACTGGCCCACAGAGCCTTTGGCTGAGAGTCAACCCTGAGGGCTCCCAGGAGGCCTGAAGGGTTAGACTAGCCAGTGTAGGTTTTGATGGCTTGGGGCACCTGGTTACACAGGACCTGATGTCAGGGAGCCATACTGTGCCCTTCACAGTTTAGTTTGAATGTACCTTTGTCTTTTTCCCCTTCTGGACTAAATGGACACTCGACCAGCCAGCCCAGCTTCAGGCAGCTGTGGACCCCATGGTGGCTGCAGGCCATGACCCAGCCCATGTAACCTGTGCTCTTTTGTGAGGAAGCACCTCAGACCTTGAGCTTCCTGTGCTCCTTTCTCTTGTCTCTGCTGCTCACAAGAGCTACTGAGGGCTTCAGTTGAGGCGTTCTCACTTTGCCTGGCATCCTGATATCCCTCAGTGTCCCTTCAGGCAAGTGACAGAGATTTGGTCTTCTCCAAATCTCTTGGAGCATCTTGGGCACCTCAGACTTGAACCTCTTATGTTGGTGGAGGTGGACCAGGGCCATCCTTCTGAATGGACAAATCTAGGTGCCAGATTTGGGAGTCTGTTCACAAAAGAAAGACATGCTGAAAGGTGGCAACAAGACCCTGTTTTAATGGGCATGTACCCCATGGAGTCCCAGACACACTAAACCACCAATGTCTAGGAGGCACAGAACTCAGAAGTGATCTCCAGAACCCTACACTTGTTTGATTATGGTCCTCAGGTCTCTGAGGAACAAAGGGTCTTATGTACCCTTGAGGCTTACACAGAAAGGAGGACATCTCTTCCTTAACCCAAAACAGGTCAACCTCAGTATTAAAGTTGACCCCTGCATTGTCTTTGACCTCTTAAAAAAAAAAGAAGTTAGATTCCAGAAAACCAAGTAACCAATTAAAAATGGGGTACAGAGCTAAACAAAGAATTCTTAACTGAGGAATCTCTAATGACCTAGAAACACCTAAAGAAATGTTCAACTTCCTTAGTCATCAGGGATATATAAATCAAAACAACCCTGAGATTCCACCTTACATCAATCAGAATGGCTAAGATCAAAAGCTCACAGATTCTGGCAAGGATGTAGAGAAAGAGGAACACTCTTCCATTGCTGGTGAGATTGCAAGCTGGTACAACCACTTTGGAAATCAATCTGGAGGTTCCTCAGAAAATTGGGAATAGCTCTGCCTGAAGACCCAACTATACCACTCCTGGACATATACCCAAATGATGCTTCAACACATAACACGGACACATGCTCCACTATGTTCATAGCAGCCTTATTTATAATAGCCAGAAGCTGAAAAGAACCCAGATGTCCCTCAATGGAAAAATCAATACAGAAAATGTGATACATTAACACAATGGAATACTACTCAGCTATTAAAAATGATGACTTTATGAGCTTTGTAGGAAAATGGATGGAACTAGACAATATCTTCCTGAGTGAGGTAACTCAGACCCAAAAGGACATAATATCCACTGATAAGTGTTAAGAAGGAAGACCAGTGACAGGCAAGTAGATCAATGGAATAGAATTGAAGACCTGGAAAGGAACCCACAGAATTATGGTCACTTGATCTTTGACAAAGGAGCTATAACCATCCAATGGAAAAAAGATAGCCTTTTCAACAAATGGTGCTGGTTCAACTGCAAATTGATCCATTCTTATCTCCTTGTACTAAGCTCAAGTCCAAGTGGATCAAGAACCTCCACATAAAACCAGACACACTGAAACTAACAGAAAAGAAACTTAGGAAGACCCTTGAGGACATGGGCACAGGGGAAAATTTCCTTAACAGAACACCAATAGCTTATGCTCTAAGATCAAGAATTGACAAATGGGACCTCATAAAACTACAAAGTTTCTGTAAGGCAAAGGACATTGTCAAAAGGACAAAATGACAAACAACACATTGGGAAAAGATCTTTACCAACACTACATCCGACAGAGGGCTTATATCCAAGATATACAAAGAACTCAAGAAGGTAGATTACAGACAGCCAAATATCCCCCTTAAAAATGGGGTGCAGAGTTAAACAAAGAATTTTCACCTAAAGAATATTGAATGGCTGAGAAACACCTAAAGAAATGTTGAACATCCTTGGTCATCAGGGAAAGGCAAATCAAAACAACCCTGAGATTTCACCTCACACCAGTCAGAATGGCTAAGATCAAAAACTCAAGAGAAAATAGGTGCTGGAGAGGATGTGGAGAAAGAGAAACACTCCTCCACTGCTGGTGGGGTTGCAAGCTGGTACTACCACTCTGAAAATCAGTCAGTGGTTCCTCAGAAATCTGGGAATGATACTTCCGGAGGACCCCGCTATACCACTCCTGAGCATATACCCAGAGGATTTCCCAGCATGTAATAAGGATATGTGTTCCACTATGTTCATAGCAACTCTATTTATAATAGCCAGAAGCAGAAAAGAACCCAGATGTCCCTCAACAGAGGAATGGATACAAAAAATGTGGTTTATATGCACAACAGAGTACTATTCAGCCATTAGAAACAATGAATTCATGAAATTCTTAGACAAATGGATGGAACTGGAGAACATCATCCTAAGTGAGGTAACCCAGTCTCAAAAGAACACTCATGGTATGCACTCACTGATAAGTGGATATTAGCCTAGAAGCTTGGAATAACCAAGACACAATTCACATATCAAATGATGCCCAAGAAGAAGGAAGGAGTGGCCCCTGGTTCTGGAAAGGCTCAGTACAGCAGTGTAGGGGAATACCAGGACAGGGAAGTGGGAAGGGGTGGATTGGGGAACAGGGGGAGGGAAGAGAGCTCATGGGACTTTCAAGGAGGGGGGATCCAGGAAAGAGGAAATCACTTGAAATGTAAATAAAGAATTTATCAATTAAAAAAAAAAAGAAGGAAGACCTAACTGTGGACGTTTCAAACCCTCTTAGAAGGAGGAACAAAATAATCACAGGAGTCAGAGGGAGGAATCTGGGTGGGAAAGGGGAGGGGGAAAGGGTAAGTAGATCAGGTATGAGAAGAAACAGGAGAGAAGTCCAGAGTGCCAGGACACAGAAGAGAAATAAGTAGCATTGTGGGGGGACTTAGGGAACCACTAGAAAGTCCCATATGCCAGTGATGCAGGGATGCCAGAACCCAATGGGGATGACATTAGCTGAAATAGCTAATAATAGGGAGATAGAACCTGAAGTGAACACCTCCAGTACATAAACAAAGCCCCCTGTGGAGAAATGGGACCACCCAGCTATCTAAAAAATTTTAACCCAGAATGTCCCCTGTCTAAAGGAAATACAGGGACAGAAATGGAGCCGAGGCTGAAGGAAAGGCTATAATCCACAGACACCAAACCCTGACACAATTGCTGATGCCAAGATGTGCTTGCAGACAGGAGCCTTTTATGGCTGTCCTCTGAGAGGCTCTGTAGAACCTGATTAAGACAGATGCAGATACACACAAGCAACCATTGGACCGAGCCTGGGAACCCCAACGGAAGAGTCAGGACAAGGACTGAAGGAGCTGAAGGAGATTACAAACCCAGAAGAAATACAACAATATCAACTAACTGGACCCTCAGAGCTCCCAGGGACTAAACTACCAACCAAAGAGTGTACATGGGCCGGTCCATGGCTCCCACTACATACAGAGTGCTGCCTCATCTGGCATCAGTGGGAGGGGATGCTCTTGGTACTGTGGAGGCCTGATGTCTCAGAGAAGGGAGATACTAGAGGGGTGAGGCCAGAGTGAGTCAGGGAGCACCCTCTTAGAGGGAAAGGGGAGGAGCAGAGGTACAGGGTTCATGGAGGGAAGACCAGGAAGGGGGATAACATTTGAAATGTAAAATAATAAAATGCACACATAGTGTGGGACTAAAGCAAATAATTGTATGTCTCTAGCCTTCCCACATGCATATGAAAAGGCTTAAAATGGAATTTTATATATATATATTTATTTTATTTACATATATATATATAAAACCAGGTTCAGTAGTAGAAAGCAAGCGCAGTGCCAACAACTAGCAAGTTGCCCACTCTTATAAATCAATAACAATGACATTCATCTAGTGTCACTGAAGTCTAGCCGCACGTTTCCCAACAGCCCTGCAGCTTTGTCTGTCCTACCAAAAACAACTTGTTTGACAAGAGTGGGAGAGGCTCCCGTGGGAGGAAACACAGAGACCCTCCTGCATGGCCTTCATTTGATCTCTGAATCCCAGCCAGAAAGAGAAGAGCTCCTATCATTGTGAATAACCTTCCAGGCCTCTGATGAGAAGTCAGCTTGAAATACTACTGCTGTAAACCATATCGCAGAGCTGCTGGGGATGCTTAAATCACGCTACACCAAAGGAAGGGTGAATTGAAGAAGGGAGTTATAATGTCATGTTTCAAATGACATCAGGATCACGTGAAGAAGAGATTTGTGGTCTTGGCTTCAGAGAAGCTCTCAGAAGAGCCCCGGGGATGAGAAACTTGGAGACAAATGGCGAATTTGTAGGTAAGAAGACACCAGCTGTGTGAGGGGTTCATATTCCATCTCAGGGAAACTGCTTCCTGTAACCATGCACAGAGTCCAGGGCGTCCCCATGGGCAGATATTATACCTTGTGTAAGGTGCAGGTCACACTGCAGAGCAGGGGCAACCAGAACAGGTGACCATTCTGACCATCGAGATAACCAGGAGCCGTGGGTGATTTCTCTGTTGTCTAAAGCTTGCCTGGTCCTTCCAGTCTGGTTAACATTTCAGCTGTTTAACTTCAGGTGAAATGATCTGGTATTTCTGAGTCTCAGTTTCTCAAGTCTAAATCGGAAAATGTGTAAGAGTGTCTCATCCCAGATACTCTCAGTCTCCTATCTGACTTTATCACTTTATAAATAAATACTCTAGCCCACACTTGTGTTTCAAAGCACAGACTACCAGAAGCTTGTAACTTGCCATGATGTTGCTCTCTACAGTCCTCTCATTTTCTGGGTCCTTCCTTCTGATTTGATGAGAAACTTGTAATCAAAGTAATGTCCACAGAATACAGTACTTGCAACCTAGTCAATGGGGTGAATAGTAAATGAGTCCCTACCTAGTTTTGTGCATGTTATTAAACCACTTCAAGGCTGGATCTTCTGGGTGTGGCTGGAAAATGACACACAACTCCCCCTGGGGCATTTTATGAGGCACATTATTGTGGAGAAAGCATAGTAGGGATTGTTCTCCAGATGAACACCTATGGGCAGAATGTAGGAGGTAGCCTGGGGTAGAAGGAACAAGGAAATGGAGTATGATGCAGCCCCAGCAGAGGACTGACTCCTCCCAAGGGGAAGATTCAGACTGGGGAAGGTGCAATCAGCTTGTTCTGAAGGACAAGGAACATTTCAACCCATCTTCTCATCATGGCATAGGAGCCAGCATTAGGTGCAGGTCATCTAAAGGGGCTCAATCTTGGAAGAAGCCTCCCAAGTATAATTCCCAAAGAGGGCTGACAGCTAAGGAGCTTCACTCAGAAACATATATAGGAACTGAGGGAAGGCGTGAGTTAGTGTGGAGAGCTAGACAGACCAGGCCAGGGCAGTCCAGAATCCATCTGCTCAGCAAGGGGATTCCATCCCACTGCACACTGACAGTTCTACAGAACTTAGCCGCTTAATGTTTTCAGGAAACCTAACCCCTCATTTCAGAAAAGAATCTGAGGAGATGTGAATGTCATTGTATCCAAACGATAGCTGATGGATGGGTTTTTAAAACACATAGATGGTGTCTCCTGGGAACTTCAAGAACCAGGGAAAGAAATGGGAGAGTCCAGAACTACTGAACAAGATTCTTTCATGGCCTCACAATTACAAACCAGTGAGTGCACAGGGTGTTCTGCTGACCCTTACTGTTATTGTCCCTTTCTAGGTACTTGGTATAGGTTTTGATCCTGTGTATCTCAGCATTTTTGCACATGAATAGATACTAAATCCTATATTTGTATAAAGCACCTTTTTATAAGCTGACAGCAGAACTTTAATATTTACTCACTGTTATGGACTGAGTATTTGTGACCCTGTCCGCAAAATTCAAATATTGAACTCCTAACCTGTTGCCAGGCTGGAGTTTGGCTTGATTCTTTTCCTGTTAAAGGAAAAAGTTCAGCCAAGAGAGCTTGTTTAAGCATAAATTTATTTAGCAAAGTAAAGTGATAGAACACTCCAGACAGCTTGGAGCAAGCTGGCTCAAGGAACGGGCAATTTTGAGCCTGCTATTTGTAAGGGTGTTTCATGAATATTTAAGAGATGGGAGCATATTGATGAGGTCATCTTTTTTCTTTCCCAAATCATGGTGAACCAGATCTCCCTTTTAAGGTATTTTTGTTCCTCCATGTTCCTCATAAAAAAAAAAAAACCCACAGTGGGAACAAAACCACATTGAAATGATATCAGTGAACAAAACCACATTGAAATGGTATCACAACTAGGCCCAGATCTTTTGAGGACCTAGATGTTTTGTTGGGACACATTTGCAGCAATTGGAAAATTGCCCTTGTACCTTAGTCTCTTTTTACTAAATATTTAATTGTGTGTGTGTGTGTGTGTGTATTTGTATGTGTGTGTGCATGTGTATGCGTATGTATGCACATGTGTAACATGTCTGTGTATATGCATGTGTATATATACATTTATGTACATGAATGCCAACAAGCATGAGCCAAAAAGTTCACTTGGACCTCAGAGGACAATCTAGGCCAGCCATTACCTTCCATTTTATTTGAAACAGAGCCTCTTTGTTATTATTCTACTGAATACGGCAGGCTAACCCAGAACTGTAATTTCAACTTCAATCCAAATGGGCATTTGACTGTCAGATCACCTACAACTTCAGTGTCTTTTGTTGCCACATATCTTATTTACTTATTTCGTTATTTATTTATTTACATTTTTAGTAGATATTTTCTTTATTTACATCCTCTTTCCACGTTTCCCCTCCAAAAACCTTCTATCCCATTCCCCTCCCAATGCTCACTAACCTACTAACTCCTGCTTCCCTGGCCTGACATTCCCCTAGACTGGGGCAACAAGCCTTCACAGATGCAAGGGCCTCTCCCCTCACTGATGTTCGACAAAGCCATCCTCTGCTGCATATGTGGCTGGAGCCGTGGGCCCTTCCATGTGTATTCTTTGTTGGTGGTTTAGTCCCTGGGAGCTCTGGGGGCAATGGTTGGTTCATATTGTTGTTCCTCCTATGGGGCTGCAAACCCCTTCACTCCCTTGGGTCCTTTCTCTAGCTCCCTATTGGGGACCCTGTGCTCAGTTCAGTGGTTGGCTGGGAACATCTACCCACCTCTACATTTGTCAGGCACTGGCAGAGCCTCTCAGGAAAGACCTATATCAAGGTTCTGTCAGATGACATCCACAATAGTATCTGGGTTTGTTACCACACATCTTAACTCTCTACCTGCCTTGCTCAGATGCAATTTTATTTGGAGATAGGTGTCAGCAAGGTTGGGGCTCCATGATGGAACTGATGCAATGATAAGACAGACAAATGTCACCAGGGTGTACATTCTGCTTTGTAGGGAAAAAATAGAATGATGAGAAATGACCATTTGTTGTTTATACTACCCGAACTGTGATCTTTTGTTATAATGGCCTGTGATGGATATGTTCACTCTCACCTACACAGAAGCTAGACTACCTGGAGAGATGGAGCTGTAATCTTAATTACATTAATTGTAATGTGGGGGAAATCTTAATTACATTAATTGATAGAGAAAGGCCTATGCTGACTGGGAGCTGGACCAGTCTCTGGGTAGGAGATCTTGGACTTTCTAAAACAGAGGCAGTATCTTTCTGGCTTCTGGAATCTTTCTGACAATGGATACAAAGTAAATAACTCCCTGAAGCTTAGGCCACTGCGGTTTCCCCACTGGGTTGAACTGAAACCTGGAAATGTGAGCCAAAGTAGACCTTTCTTCCTTAAAATGCATTGGTCAAAGTATTTAATCACCATAGCAGGAAAAGAAGACTTGGCACAATCGCACTAATATGTCTCTTAAAATGAAAAAAATAATACTATAAACCCAAAAACCCTTTCAATTTAGGTCCGGCATTTTTATCTGATGAAGTTATTTTATTCTTTTTTTTTATAATTCAGAAATTTCTTTATTTGATATATTATTTACATTTCAAATGATTTTGATACCTGGATAAAGGTTTCTTAAACTTTCCACCCTCATCCTCCTCTTACCTGAATTTTTACCTACAACTGGGTGTATAGGTACAAAAAAACAAGTATGCAGATCAGACATCTACTGGAAAGAAATCACAAAGAAATTTCTTTAAAAAAAAAAAAAAGCAGTCACCGTTTCAAGAAAAAAGGAAATGGCTTCACTCATGAGATGAGTTTGCTTGCTTATTTTGACATAAAGAATTAAATCCTGGCTGAACATTTGATACCAAGGGCGCAGAACATCTTTAACAGTTTACAGAGTCGGTCAATGTTTTACACTTTATACTCTTCGGTGCAGAGAACGCCTCTTGCATAAATGTATAATGTAAAATGACAGAGGCATGTTGAGACCCATTTCAGGAATTGTTGGAAACGAGGCACTCATTTCAAGCCAAAACTCGTTTAATGAGTTTGTGTGTTAAAAGAGACTCGAGGCAGCAGCTCACTTTTGAAATCGAGCATTCTCACACAATACAGCTCTAACTTGACGGAGGCTGAGAAATAATGGAAAGGAAGTATCGAGCCTTTGTTTTCTCTTACTAAAGCCTTATGGCTTAAGAGAGTAAAACTTCACGTGTACTGTAAGAACCCGTCAGTTCGTTACACGGGGTCTCCAAGCTGCCACAGAGGGGTAGAGGCATCTACTGGTGCTCCGTGGCATGACGCACGCATTGCAAAGTGTGCATACGTTGTGTCCAGAAGCAAGGCTGCCCTGCAAGGAACAACCCAGATTTATTACACATTAGACTTTGCTTGTTGTATATTCAAAAGCCTTTCACATGTTAAAAACTTTTCACTATTGCCAAATGTCTCAGAAGCCCAGATAGGGTCATGACCAAGAGTTTGGGAGAATTGAGACCAGATAGCTCACACAGGCCCTGCCTAGCCACAACTCCAGCCACCCTGCAAGCTCACTGTTAGCGCTTCATTGACTCTTAATGTGAGGAGAGTGGGTTGACAAGGACCCATGGTAAAATCGTTTTAGCAAATGGATCTTACCTTCTAACATATGACTTTGGTGTTTATCACCTAAAATGGAAGCTTCCATATTGATTTTATTAATAACTTGATTGAAGTTATCATTAAATATCATCTATTTCAAAATGAGGAAATACAAATAGTTGAAAGCAACATTGTTCTGGTTCAAGGTGGGGCTGGGCTAAAGAGAATAGGCCTTGCCTGCTTTACTCCCATGTGGCAACTGCTGTTAGAGAGACTTCTGTGCTGTTACCATGGATACTCAAAGGTCCATAATTTGTACCAACAAAACCATTACACTTAAGCTCAAAACTCTTTTGTTAAAAAATATTTTATTTTACTTTTAATTACATTTGTCTGTGTTCTATGTGTAGGTATGTGTTTGTGAATGGAGGTGTCTACAGAGGCCAGATGGGGGAGTTGGATCTTCTGGAGCTAATGCTACTGGTTGTTATGAACTAGCTGTCTCATACAAGGACTGTTCAAACTTTGGGTCTCTAAGATCAGCAAGCTCTCTTAGACTCTGAGACATCACCACAACCCCGGGCATAAAATTCTTATTAGGTACCTTGTTGAATCTATCACTGAAAGGCACTAACTTTCTCTTGATATGTTTAGCGCGCGCACGCACACACACACACACACACACACACACACTCACACACACACACATACACACACACACACACAGAGATTTCCATCATTTGGTCTAAAACTAATCTGCTCCAAATAATAGATCACTACTATCTTTTTAGCCACACATCACTTCCTTACAGAACATATTTAGGGAGGGAGAAAGCCAATCTTTTTGTTTTCTAATTTCCAAAGTCCATATTTTCTACATTAAAAACATAACAATAATAATATCTCTGGTCTCCGTCACATCTCCAGTTGCTTGCCTGTAACACCCATGAGTTCCTTGTGAATTGTGGTACATAGTTAATCTATCCAGGGCAGCGAGTTTCAAAGATGATTGCATATTAGAGTCCTCAGAAAGGTGTTTTTTAATACACCCCTGCCTGGGTCCTCACTTTAGACTAATTAAACTAGAATCCCTACAAGTGTTTTTCAAAACTTCTGCAGTTATAATGTGCAGGCGTGTTTGAGAGTCAGTGGTCTAGGTGTAACTTAAATGTTACATGTTCCTCACTCTCCATTTTCTGTCTGGAAGTGTCAGCATCGCTAGTCTCCACTTATTCTCTCATGGAAGATCCCTTTCTGTCATTCATAATCCAAAGCAAAATCTGAGTGCAAGCAGTTCTGTCTCCCGCCACTTGTTACACTAACCCTAAGTTAGAGCCTGTGTCTAATTGGAAATGTCACTTAAAACTCTGCTTTGATTATTATCATTTCTTTCAAACTTCAGGTAGGCCAAACAATTTCAACAGACTTCCCCCACCACCACCAGGAGGAAGAAGTCTTGTAGCTCGAGCCCAGAGGCTTGCAAATGTTAAACATGATCACTGTCAATAAGCTAGCCTTTGATAAAGGGTGTTTTAAGACCCTTGTTTGCTCTTTTAGGTCATACCTGTTCACATTTGGTTGTGCTTGCACTCCTGGGTTTATGGACTCCATACGTAGTGAGAACTCACTTTTGTTCCCAAGTTACTGTTCTGAAATTTTCCAATGACAGCTTTGTTTTTTTTTCTACCACGTGCTACATAAACCTTTCACCTTTGAATCTGTTTTCTAGCATCGTATCAGTCTCCTACCCAACCGACATCATTCTGGACCTTGTTCATCACATGCTCTTGTGAAGAGCATCTCAGCATGCCTGGCATAATGGGAGATTCTCCGTGATGCTCTCAAGTTCTGAGCTCCATTCACGAGCGTGCATGATTCCCATGGTCCTTTGTTTGGCGCTCCATCTGGATGATATTCTGCTTTTTCCTCGAATTCCACTTGCAATCG
Organism: Apodemus sylvaticus; assembly: GCF_947179515.1. Classification (NCBI taxonomy): domain Eukaryota; kingdom Metazoa; phylum Chordata; class Mammalia; order Rodentia; family Muridae; genus Apodemus; species Apodemus sylvaticus. The sequence continues at coordinate 37,346,577 of NC_067476.1, read as the reverse complement.
CTTTTTGCTCAACTAAATATATCATTCTGAAAAGTACTTCATACTTTCTCTGGAGCCTTTCAGTCTGGAAATGGAAGCAAGAGTCCAAAAATTACTCTCGTCTTCTCAGCATCATTTGGATAGCCAGCAAGTCCCACAGCACTTTTGCTGTGTGTTGTATGCATTTTATTACTGTCGTGCATGTGTGTTATGTGTATGGGTGCACATGTGTGTCACAAAAATCAGAGGACAGCTTTTGAGAGTCAGTTCTCTCCCTCCACCATAGGATTCAGGGATCAAAAGTTGTCAGGTCTGGGAAGCAAGTATTTTTACCTGCTTACTCATTTCATCAGCCCTCCTTTTCATGGAAGAACCAAAAGTCCTTCTAATTTATGTTGCTTGTAATTTTAAAAATCCATGCTAGCTCTGGCTAAGCTCTAGAATCAGTAGCTGCCTGTTCCTCCTTGCCCGATGTCAAAAATGGCCATCTGGGCGATGTAAAGGGTGGGGCGAGGCTTGGTACCATAACAACACGAGGGTCCGGTCTCTGTCGCTGGGAAGCAGGCAACTGGAGGGAAGATGGTTTACATCTCAAATGGTCAAGTTGGACAGTCGGACTCACTCCCCATGGAGATTGTCTTTCGTAATAGATTTCATCTGGGGAATAGCAGAATCCGTGGGTGGTTTGTTTGTTTGTTTGTTTGTTTGTTTGTTTTTTGGTTGTTTGCTTTTTCACAAAACTCGGCTTCGGCAAGATGTAAAGAAAAGAAGAGGCTCTGGGAGCTCCTCTGATTCCAGATACAATGGTGGAAGAGGGCCGCCAGGAAACCCACTGTCGAGAATGGGTCAGATCAGTCACCTTCATGGCCCCAGCCCTCCTCCTATGGCTGGTGGATGAGGAAGGTAAATGTCCACTCTGAGAAGTAGGCAACTAGACATTCACACGCGAAGAAGGAAGCCATCAGGAGGTGAAGAGTGGCTCATGCAGGAGAACATGGTGCATGTCCAAACAAGGAATGTTCTGTGTCCTCACGGATGAATGAGGTCATGCTGAGAATTCCTTCTGTAGTATCTGACCTGACTGATGCACAGTTCTATAAATGTACATGTTTGTCTCCTTATCTTTTTTTGTATAGTTTACTAAAATGTTAATATTGTTTTAAGAAGTAAATATTTTTAGGTTGCAAAACTTAATTCTTCATCTTTATATGATCATACACAAAATCTTTGACCTGGAAGCAATAAAGGCAATGTATTTGCCTTTAAAAGAGAAAAGAAAAGAGAAGAGAAGAGAAGAGAAGAGAAGAGAAGAGAAGAGAAGAGAAGAGAAGAGAAGAGAAGAGAAGAGAAGAGAAGAGAAGAGAAGAGAAGAGAAAAAACAAAAATGGCTGTCTGGCCTTGGTTCCTGGAGGTTGGCTTGTTAAACGTCCCAAACCCATCCTGCCTGAATACGCCTGGAACTACCAGATTCCACAAACTGACCGCCCTGGCGGTTGGCTACACCAACCACCAATAAGCACTCCATGGTTTCACCCTCTCTCTTGCCTCCCTAAATCATCACAAATGGAAAACACCAGACAGCCTTAATATTTAATACCAGCCAGATACGTATCGGTAAATCTCCAACTCCAATATTACTGTACAAAGAACACACAATTAAATTTAGTTATAATGTTTATAAGCTGCATACCTAGATTGAGCAGATATACCACCACAACACTACTCTATTCTCCAGCTATGAGCTCTATAGCTTGTTGCTCCTCCAAGCCATGTGGTTCTGCTCCATCTTCTGCCTCCTCTTCCTCCATCTTCTTCTCTCTCCATCCCTCCATCTCATTGTTGCTTCCTCCCTCCCCTCTCTACTTCTCTAAAACTTACAGCCCCCACATTCCCTTCCACTCTCCTATCACAGGCTCTAGCCTTTATTTTACTAGTTAAAATGGGGAGAAGGTTCATGTGGTATCACCTGAACATATGATACGCTCCCCTCAGGGGCAGTCCCTCTTTAGGAAGCAGAACTAGCATCAAAATGCAAACAGCACTAGGACAAGCCACAACAGATTTCCAGCAACTTAAAAGCCTGTAAAGTCATTTGAAAACCACTCCGTGCTTGACATGGCTTTCATAATGATTCCCCCAAGAAAGAAGGGAAGTAAGGTGTGGTAGAGAAGCAAGAGAATTGGTTGAATGAGTTGTGGTAGATAGTCTAAGGGAAATACATATTCAAGGAAGACAAGGAACCTCTTTCTGAGTTAGCAAGACCTCAACACTAAGAACTTGCACCCTTGCAGAATGGGCAAGACTTCCACATTAGGAACTTACCCACCAACACAGCATGGGACAGAAAAGTTCCCAATGAGCAACTTTCTAGAATCCTGATGACTGATCAAGTTCTCTGCTTCCTTCTTCTGAGAGGCTGACTCCCTTCTAGGAAGACCTCTACTTGATGTTTAAAGCACTTGCATTTGAAATTTGTGAGACATATTTTGTGTTATGCTTTCACGTGCAAAATCCTTTTCATGCCAATTTTGTTCTTTAATGTTTCCAAATCCTTTTCTTTATCTATGATCATTTTATGATTTATGATTTATCATTTTACGATCATATATAAAGAAATTATTTCCTTGGTGGGCGTGACCCTTGTGGACCCAAGGGAACTTTTGTGGTTTCTTTAGCAGAGTGCTGTCCTCCTAGTATGCACTGTGACCAACACGCACACTCATTGACTCACTGTTGACTCCCTGGAACCCACTAGATATTGGGTGCCTCAACACTCTCCTGAGAGTTAGCAGTTGTCACTGGTGAATGGCTATAATCTGGGAACAGGAAAAGAGTTCCAAGTTCTTCACACCAAGGTACTCACCAATCTGTTAACTTGGAGAGAACAACTCAAATATTATTAAGCCTGTCACAAACTTTAGAAACTGAGTGGAGGTAATACTGGGCCAGTCTGGGTCTTCAGGAATTAATTGCTTGATCTTTAGAATACCCCAAATGAAATCATGTTTAAAATCTTGAAATTGATCATCAGGACAAGGAAAGAAAGACTGGAAGGAGTCCCACCTGGCATCTTGCCATCCACATGGGCCAGCTTAGCTGTCGTCAAAGACTCTCTTGGGCTACATACAGGACAGTTACAGTTCTCACAACTTGAACTATGCAGAGATGACACGGGACCTCACTACAACAGTGAAATTACTTACTGCTAAATTTCCCGTAAGACAATTAAAATTGAGGATGAGGGAGTCAATTATTGTAGTGATCACAGTCGCTCCTTGTCATAGTTCATCTCTGCTGCTAAGCTGAGGTCATGAATCACCTGGAAGTGAGCTTTCTGGACATTCCTGAGGGAAGTTATCTTGATTAGGTTAAGGGTTTCAGGAAGGCATGTCCACTGTGGGTAGTGAGCGCCATTCCCTTGGGTGAGATCCTGGGTTGTAAAAGGAGAAAATGAGCAGAGCCCAAATACCCATCCCTCTCTGCTTCGTCGCTGTGAAGATGCCTGTGACTGTGACTTCCGCACAGTGACGGACTTTAACTTCAAACTGTGAGCTAAGAGTGTGTTTGCGAAGGATTGCACATGTTCCCGTGTGTGAGCGTAAATGTGGGGTAGGTCTAGGTAGGAGAACTTCAGCTGTCTATAGGTGCTGCCATCTTGTTTTTAGAAACAGGGCTTTTCATGGATCTAGACTTGCTGTGGTGGATTGAACATGCTTGGCCTAAGGAGTGGCACTATTAGGAACTGTGGCCTTGTTGGAGGAAGTGTGGCACTATGGGGGTGGGCAATGAACCCCCTCCTCACTATGTGACAGCTAGTCTTCTCCTAGCAGCCTTCAGATGAAGATGGAGAACTCTCAGTTCCTCCTGCACCATGCCTGCCTGGATGCTGTCATGTTCCTGCCTTGATGATAATGGACTGAACCTCTGAACCTGTAAGCCAGCCTCAATTAAATGTTGTCCTTATAAAAGTTGCCTTGTTCATAGCAGTAAAACCCTAACTAAGACACTTGCCATGTAGTCTAGAGCCTTAGAGATCCACCTTTCTGTTTCTTCAGCACCAACATTAAAAGTAGGCTGTATCATGTCCAAATTGTTTGCTTGATTTTTTTTGTTTTTGTTTTTTGTTTTGTTTTGTTTTTGTTTTTGTTTTGCTGTGAGTACTGGGAGATAGAACTCACTTCTTCATACATACAAAGCAAGCATTTTACCAACTGAGCTATCTCCCCGTCCAAAGTTGTGTATTTCTTTATGAGCCTTTGCTTGCCCATCTGTAAAATGGGAATAATATGATTTGTTCTACCCGAAGGGATTATCAAACATGAAGAAAGAGAGTTCATTGCTGCTCATGGTGCTCACAGACCTTTAGAAGAAAGATGCGCCAAGCAGAGTGATTTTGATATTTAGTATGTTAATAGAATTTTCATCACCATCTTAGAAGGCTGGCTTTATTTATGTACACAATTAGTGAGACAGCATGCGGAAAATGGTGGACAGTGCTAAAACATAGGCCATTTCTCTGAGTGAAAAAAAAAAAAACAGGCCGTAACTCACAGGAGATGGACTGAGATGTGAAGGTCACTCACTCATTCGCAGGAATAAATTATATTATAGCATCAAGTTAGTTTCTTCAGCTAGTCATAAAGAAGAATACGGCTACGGCTGTGTAATTTACTCGCAAATGATGGTGATAAACCACTCACCCTCTAACAAATCACATTGCACCACACAGACCACACAGTCATGCTTACATGGCCACTGGCCTCCACGGATATGGGGAGCAGAGCCCCTGGCCACTTTGTCCACATCTTAGTTCACAAAAGAACACCACACCCTATAAGAGCTTAAGAGAATTAGCACTTCAGGCTGAGCCCGCCCCTGCCTGGATCCCACAGTGAGCGTGGAACATCCACCTCCAAAGCTGAGCGCAGACATGAGAAGCGGTGCATTATTGGCCTGAGCACTGGGAAGTGATGGGAAATGGATCTTAGCAGAAATGGAACATTTAACAACCTCAAAAATAGATCATGGCCTTTTGTGTTGCTGTTGCAAAACACAAGAGAGCAGGTAAATTCTAAAACATGAGCTTTTATTTCTTGTAGGTCTACTGGCTTGGAATTCCACAATCACGGTGCCAGCGTCTAGTCTGGTTAAGGCTCTCGAAGAGCAAAAGGGGAGCTGGCCACTAGCTCAGTGCCACCTGAAGACTCTCTTGCAAATGTTCCACTCTCATTCATGAGGAAGGAGTCGTGGTAGCCTAATTTGGTCATAAATACTATCCTCTCAAGTTGTCACTTTGGCAGCACCTGCATTTTGGAGGAGGCACAGTGTGTCATACTTACCATTTGCTCTCAAGCGAAAACGACACAGTCCCCAAGGAATACAAGCCGACGGAAAAAGAGTAGCCAAGATTGACTACATGCTGGCTCAAGAGCTAGCAGGTTGCCCCTCATTTTCCCACAGCCATTGCAGGAGATAAGGAACCATTATCCTCCAGTTTATAGACAAAAGAACTAATTCTCAGAGAGATTAATCTACTCGCCTAAGATTGCATAACTCAAAGCCAGGTTTGACTGTCTCCAAGGTCCACACGCTTTCTACAACGCTGTTCTGCCTTTCTAAGTAACCTGTAATGACAAATACTTTTCTCTGGGATACCAACTTCGATGGGCAGGATAAGAATTTTCAGCAAAAAGAGAGTGGTGGTGGAACCCAATAGCTAGCGGTTTGGAGAACAGGTGCTAATTGCTTGTCACCCTGCAATTAACCTGGTCTCCTAATGTGCCAGAAAAAGGGTCCAAGAACTTGAAGAATAGAGTCACTTCCCATGCTGCCAAGGCATGAGGGAGCACAGTTGAAGGTGGTATTTACACCCAAAATCTGAGCAGTAGCCTTCTCTCCCATAGCCAAGTGATGATGGTAGGAAGGAATGAGGTGATTTGCAGTCTGCCAACTTCACCATGTGCCTGGTAGTCGCTTCCACCTATACAACAAGGCAGCATACTGCCCAACACCAGGGCATGAAGGCAGTCTACGTCCCCTTTAGTATTCCAACAGTTTTCTTAACTGTAGTTGAATCATGTAGCCATGATCTAGCACTCGGATATAGAGATGCTGAGAGACAAAGTGAGTGCACTCACTCAGTCATTCCTTCTCCCCTCCCTATGTCACCACCCGCTCCGGAGTCTTCATTTGGAGTCTTCACTGGGGACTTTTCTAGGCATCCAGACACAGCACAGTTGCTCACGTCCAAAGACAGATTTGAGGCTGATTGCATGTGTGGCTCTGCTACAGAAATGGCATTAGCACAAACACATGTGATTTTATTACTTCACTTTCTATATATGTCATGCCTTTCAGAGACCTAATATATGAACCCAGATCAGGGCCCTTTTGTTTATTCTAATGTATTTAACAACATCCACTTATATATATATGTGTGTGTGTATATATGTATATGCATATGTATATATGTATTATACACGTATACATATAAGTACATGTGTGTATGCATGTATATATATACATGTATATGTACATATATGATCTCCATTTTTAGATTTATTATTATTATTTAATGTTCATTGGTGTTTTGCCTGCATTTGTGTCTGTGTGAGGGTACCATCTTCCTGGAACTGGAGTGACACAGTTGTGATCTCCATGTGTGTCTGAGAATTGAACCTGGGTCCTCTGGAAGAGCAGTTGGTCGTCTTCATCACTGAGACATCTCTCCAGCTCCATTTTCAGCCCAGTCTGTCTCAATTTCCATAACAAGAAGTACATTCTGTCCTTCTTCCAGGGCTACAGCTAGGTTGCTGGCTTCATGTGACACATGAATCCCAGGAACTGACTCTAACACTTGTGATGAGACACAAGTCTGTCTTAGAGAGCTTCAGAGCTTCAGCAATTGTTGATCCCGGGGGAGTATCTACTTATTTTGTAACATTTCTTTCTAACAATATGAATGCCAGTTCATCTTCTGAAGTGCTAATTATAATCAAACCCATTGTCTGAAATGGCTGAGGCAATTATATGTATATGTCTAAATGCACACAAACACACACCAATTATTGTTTACATATGTCATTGATGGATTTTCTCCCCTGCACACATCTGTAACTGCTCGCTTATTTCTACAAGTTGACAGGATAGGGCAGGAACAGTGGGTTGGCCGGGACTTCTTTTTCCCAATAGTGAGATTTGGGAAGGTTCCATTTTCTAATTTACAGCCTTACTCCAGAAGGCATTACTTCCTGTCCATGGTCCTCCCTATCAGGCCCCAAAAGGTGGTTCTGCCATGACTGATGAATTAAACCACACTGCCACTTGAAAGTAAAAGTGACAGCAGGAAACCGCCAATCATCTCCCGAGAACCAGAGGGGGTGAGCAGGGCACACCTGTATTTAGAAAGAGTGTCATTTACTATATCCTGCTGAAACTACTAAAAATAGGAAAAGGAAGCCATTTCCTCCAAGTGGTGAATGGAGTATTCTCTCGGATCCTTCAAGGCATATTCTTATCTGTGTGGACAGCCTAGAAGTTTCCATGACAGGAACTTGCCCTAATTTATTTTGAAGTTGCTCAATATGCAGTCAGGTTTTGCTTTTGTTTTTAGTATTTATCTTTGACTTTGAGATAAGGTCACTTGTAACCCAGGCTGGATGCCAAGCAGAAGGGCTGGCCTTACATTCCTTTTCCTCCCAACCCCTGGCACTACGGGCATGGACTATCACCTAGTGAGCGCAAATGCAGTTTAATATTAGAAGAAATGATTAAATGTTAAAAAAAAAAAAACACTATCCTTTAGAACGGAAGCTTTCAAATATTTTCCTCTTGCATTGCCAAATTAATGTTATTTAATTATACACATCATAGAACATTTATGATATATACTATAGTTCCATATGATTAATTGCAAAAGATGCTATTTCTGGCATGTTATAAATATTGATAGTATAGAAATAAAATGTTGCACAATTCTTTGAGTTCAATGTAATAAAAACATTGTAATAATTTGAAATCCTTGTTATCCATTTTTGAAAAAGAGAAGTTATGTATTTCCATTTTACTCTTGAAATATTTTTATTGTGCTTCTACTGAATGTTATCCTATATAATGTCACATCATAAATATAGTTAAAATATTTTTTCTGATTTTAATTGTTACTTTATCATTTAATAAACAATTTAATAAAACTTTAAAATAAATTATTGATATATGTTCATCTTAAAAAAATAAAATTATAATGCCAGGTGGTGGTGGCACATGCCTTTAATCCCAGCACGTGGGAGGCTGAGGCAGGCGGATTTCTGAGTTCAAGGCCAGCCTGGTCTACAAAGTGAGTTCCAGGACAGCCAGGGCTACACAGAGAAACCTTGTCTCGAAAACCCAATAAATAAATAAATAAATAAATAAATATAAAATTATAGTGTAATTATCTCTCTTAGGCTGTAGTTCTTAGGAGGCAATGTCTCTGTCAAAGAAATTCTCTGCTCGCCTTTGGTTCAGTATGAAAGGATCTGTGCTTAGGACTCTTCCTCAGTTAAGGTTCCGGTGGTATCAGCTTTCCTTTGGAGAATGTAGAAAGGGTAAAATGGGTAAGAGCAAATCAGATGAGCAAGTCCCTGGGCAGAAGTGAAGTAAAAACAAACTGAATATTAAGACCTGAAAACTGATCCTGTTGAAATATTTGCAGTGCTGCTCCCCCTCAGATATCTTGTATATCTTCAGTTTATAGCTGCTGCTTTAAAATGCTGTGGTTCTTTCCAGAAAGCTTTTTCTCCAACACTGGCTTGGAGGCTGTAAAATCAGAGGCCATCTTCCTTTTAAAAAAATTATTTGGTTTTTGAAATAATAATTATATCATTTTCCCCATCCCTTTCTTACCTTCAAAACCTCCCATTTAACCCCTCCCTTGCTCTCTTTCAAATTCATGGCCTTTTTTGCTTTAATTGATATGGCGTGTATGTGTGTGTGTGTGTGTGTGTGTGTGTTAAAAATATATATTTATAATATATATGTGTGTGTATGTATATGTATGTATATATATATACATACACACACATATATACATTTCTAAATAACCCAGTCTGGGTGGGTTATTTAGAATACTGAATACAGCATGCTCAGTCTGTATAATGTTTGTTTATATTTGTATTTTCAGTGCTGACCATTTGGTATTGGATAGCCGATTGGAATGCTCTGGGGAAGACAATTTCTACCACTCTCAAGACTCAGATGAAGTCTCACTAACATGGTCTAGATAAGATCTGAACAAAGGCAACATCAATAGACTTGCTAACGTGGATGGGGAAAGCCCATAAGGCTTCAAAAGGCCTCAGCACTAGACAAAGAACAACAGGCAGTTATCATATTTTATTGACGTACATCTACTTGAATTAGAGTGAACAAGAACCGCTTTTCTCTCTGTTGTTACAACTATTCCACGGTATTAGTATAAGGCCGCACGCCTTGTAGAGATGAAATAATTAGCAAATAACTATTTCAGAGATAATTCCATCACTTGGAAACTTACCATCATAGCAATGAACAAAGTACAAAAGAGAGCTACACCAGCAAGAAATCAAGATGTGAAAGAATCCTTTGGATTTGTGAAAGAAGAAACAGGTAGGTATGTATATATTTAGAATTACTTGCCTACTCTGCCAAATGCGCATCATATCATATATTCACACACACACACACACACACACACACACACACACACACACACCTGAATTTGATAGGCCTGTGCCAAGCCAACAGAAGAAGTCAGAAAAGCACAGGGCAGAGATTACAGCAAGGTTTCACTTGGGGGAGGGGAGAACAACTACCACAGAATAATAGGTTTTAAATTGGAGGTCTTTACTTAAAACCCTTAGGAAATAAAGCAGACCAAAAAGAGGGAGGGAGGGAGGGAGGGAGAGAGAGAGAGAGAGAGAGAGAGAGAGAGAGAGAGAGAGAGAGATTGCACATTGCACTAGGGTTATATTACTTTAAAAGACAATCTCATTTCTCTCTCAAAAATTGCTGTATTTTTTTTTTTGAAAGATGCCTTTGACAATGGATGTTATCACTTAAGGGCCATTGCTCACTAAAAGAATACTCAGGAATCCTGAGATTCATGGCACTTAAAATGTTTAGCTTAGTTTGCAAGAAATGGCCCTGTTTTGATCAATTTGCTTAAAGAAACTAAAAGTTCAGAAATGTAAATGAAAAAATTGAATAACAACTAGTTCTTAGCTGGTGCTTTCCTCTTCCTGATCAGAATGCCTTTTGAAAACATTGTTTTGGAAAGAAAATATAAATTAAAGGTTTTTTTCTTTTTTTATTCTAAATTTTGAACAGTCACTTGGTGAGTTCAAAAAAAGGTATAGGAGAAGGAAATGATTGTGCCGTCAGGGCCAGCTTCTTCTCATTTCTGTTTTTACACTCACTAATATAGAATCTCTTAATGGTGGCAGCATACACTAAAATCATGCTCTGCAATCATGTTTCTCAGTGTCAATCAAAAAGAAACAATATGTGGCCTCATTGGCTGTTGGTTTTTGTTTGTTTTTGTCTACTTGTCTACTTGCAGTCATCTAAGAAGAGGAAGTATCATTGAGAAAATGCCCCCCCAGCATATTGACCGACAAGCAAGCTTGTGGGGCATTTTTTTCACTTTCGATTAATATAGGTGGGTCCAGTTCACTGTGGGCAGTGTGCTCTCTGGGCAGGTGGTCCTGATCTATATAAAAACCAGCGAAATGAGCAAGTCAGGGGGAGCTAGACAGTAAACAGCATTCTTCCATGCTCTCTGACTTGGCTTCTCTCAATGATACACTGTAATATGTAACACACACAAATCTTTTCCTCCCCAAGTTGCTTTTGTTCATGGCCTTTATCAGGACAATAGAAAGCAAACTAAGACACTGTGTTTAAATTATTCTGCATGGATATATGTATATCCAACAGGTACTACATTAACAAGAACTCAAACACCCACAATGATCCATTCATGATAACTGTAGTAAACACATGGATATGTAATACTTTAGGCATTTGTTTCCTAAATTGTTATCAAAGGCTTCCTTTTTAAATGTTGTTGCATGAGGCCTTCTGTGCACAGCCTGCCAGAAGAGAGTGATCTCCCAGCAGTGCTTTCACTTCTGAGTATGGAGGTGAGATTTCCACCTTCTCTCTGGAGGTGAACAGCTAGGGGCGCCTGGGGCATAAGATCAGTGGAGCTGCTGCAACACGAGTCTTCCAGCCGCCATTTGCGCCAGGGAGTCAAGAGATCCCACAGCTTTCTGGGCACAGCCCTCCAGGAGAACGTGATCTCCTAGCAGCTCCTCCACATCTAAGCATGGAGGTAAGATCTCCACCTTCTCTCCAATATCTCTCTTAGGAGCACACAAAGCATACGATCAGTGGAGCAACTGGGACAGGAGCCTTCCAGGCACCATTTACACCAGGGAGCCAGGCATCTCTACAGTCTTCTGTGCACAGACCCTGCCAGAAGAGAGTTAGTCTCCTAGGAGTATTGACATAGGCTTACAGGCCTACAGGAGGGACAAGCTCTAGCCAGAGACAGCAAGACCAACTAACACCAGAGATAACCAGATGGAGGAAGGCAAGGGCAAGAACCCTACCAACAGAAACCAAAGCTACTTGGCAGCATCAGAACCCAGTTCTCCTACCACAGCAAGTCCTGAATACCCCCAACATACTGGAAAAAGCAAGAGTTGGATTTAAGATTGCTTCTCATAATGCTGATAGAGGAATCAAGAAGGATATAAATAACCCCCTTAAAGAAATACAGGAGAACATGGGTCAACAGGTAAAAGCCCTTAAAGAGGAAACACAAAAATGCCTTAAAGAAATACAGGAGAACCTGCGTCAACAGGTAGAAGCCCTTAAAGAGGAAACAAACAAACAAACAAAATCCCTTAAAGAATTACAGGAAAACACAAACAAACAAGTGAAGGAACTGAACAAAACTATACAGGATCTAAAATTGGAAGTAGAAGCAATGATGAAATCACAAAGGGAGAAAACTCTGGAGATAGAAAACCTTGGAAAGAAATCAAGAGTCATAGATGCAAGCATCAACAACAGAATACAAGAGATAGAAGAACGAATCTCTGTTGCTGAAGATACCATAGAAAAACATTGACTTAACAGTCAAAGAAAATGCAAAATGCAAAAAGCTTGTAACCCAAAATATCCAGAAAATCCAGGACACAATAAGAAGACCAAACCTAAGGATAATAGGTATAAAAGAGAGTAAAGATTCCCAACTTAAAGGGCCAGTAAATATCTTCAACAAATTTATAGAAGAAAACTTCCCTAACCTAAAGAAAGAGATGCCCATGATCATACAAGAAGCCTACAGAATTCCAAATAGACTAGACTAGAACAGAAAGTCTTCCTGGCACATAATAATCGAATCATCAAATGCACTAAACAAAGAAAGAATATTAAAATCATTAAGGGGAAAAAGTCAAGTAACTTATAAAGGAAAGCTATCAGAATTACACCAGACTTCTCACCTGAGACAATGAAAGCTAGAATACCCTGGGCAAATCTCATTCAGAACCTAAGAGAACACAAATGCCAGCCCAGACTACTATACCCAGCAAAACTCTCAATCACCATAGATGCAGAAACCAAGATATTCCATGATAAAATCAAATTTACACAATATCTTTCCACAAATCCAGCCCTACAAAGGATAATAGATGGAAAACGCCAACACAAGGAGGGAAACTACACCCTAGAAAAAGCAAGAAAATAATCTTCTTCTAACAATCCCAGAAGAAAGTAACCACACAAACATAAAAATAACATCAAAAATAACAGAAAGAGGCAATCACTATTCCTTAATATCTCTTAACATCAATGGACTCAATTCCTCAATAAAAAGACATAGACTAACAGAAATAATTTTCATGTAAATCTTCAATTTTATCAGAAAATGTTTGTAATTCCTCTTTCAATTAATTTCGTAATGTTTTTTTATGCCTACCATTTTATCTGTATTGTTTTTCCACGAAATAGTCAATCTTAACATGGTTTTCTGTATATGTCTTTAATTTTATCAGAAATATTTTCCATGTAAATCTTCAATTCTATCATGAAATGTTTCTACTTTCTTTTCAAATTAAAAAAAAAATGCCGCATGAATCATGTCCCTCGTTCATTAATAAATTATGTTCTTCTATAATAATTAGCTTGTTTAGTCTACTATAGCAGTAACAGTTCAAAGAAGTCACATTAAAGACTGGCATACTAAAATAAATTCACTACATTTCCATTAGATTTTTTTTCCTATAGTCTATATTATTTATTCTGTAGCTGTGGAGGTTGCATTAAGGTTGAAAACAATGGCAGTAACAGAGAGTTTTCTGTGAATTCACACTTGTAGGTTTTACAGAAAAAAAAAAAAACAAAAGGTGGAGTTAAGTCAGTAGAATCAAAGGCAGCACAGCATGGGAGGAGCCCAAACTCCAAGCAGCAGCAGCTTCCTGGTAATTTGACACGTGACACTTCTTCACCCCAGGGAAGCAAAATTGGACTAAGGGAATGAGGCAGGCAAACCGAAGCAGGCTGAGTTGGTGTAAAAAGAGGAGGGATTCCAGAAGAATTATGCAAAGGTGGCTCCTGAAATCAAGCAACAAAGATAGCACCTGACTGTTATTTTAGTAGATATGCAAAGTAGGAAAGAAATTAAACTCAAATCACTTTATTTTGTTTGTACTTTATAAGATTTTTATTGTTGTTGTTGTTGTTGTTGTTTCAGAGATAGCTCATGAATTGTATTAAAAATGTTGGTAGCTGCTTTCTTTGAACTGTAAGGATTGACATTTGTGGACAGTCTGCAATGAACATGCACTGGGGTATTGTAGAGCACTCATTTTCTTATTTGACCCTCATGACAGCTTGAAGCAGGAGACAGTATCACTATCCTTATTGTTCCTCTTATTATTGCTGTGGCTTCTTGAAACAGAGTCTCAAATGTAACACAGTCTGGCCTTGAAGAGGCAAGCTCCTGCCTCAACCTCTTGAGTGTTGAGATTATAGGTCTCCACTCCCCTTTTACACCCACTTCCCACTGAGACACCAGAATTTAAAATTGTTAACTAAGTAGGGGCCCAAGTCTGTGAGTGTTTGGCACACAAGTCTGGTGAACTGAGTTCAATACCCTGAACACACACACACACACACACCAAACAAAGAAAACTGCATGAAGTGGCACATACCTCTAATCCCAGAGCTTTTATAACCAAATTGGAGGCAGACACAAAGAAGCAGCTGAAGAGCCATGGACAAGCTAAGCTGGCATAAACAAGTGCCCTCGCCTCCACAAGATGGGGAGGATCCCTCTGAAAGTTGCCCTGACCTCTAACACAAACGACATAAACAAGTATGCCCCTACACACAGACACACACTGAATAAACTTGTAAACACTTTGCTCAATGTTTACTCATTACATAGTCATGTGGCTAAGAAGCAGAGAGGTAAAACTGTTTTCTTCACATCTAAAGCTGCTAACCCTGTAGGTGACCAAAGACACCATAAGACTCATGGAATTCAGATGACTTAAAAATGCAAGGAAACTTTCATTCACCAGTGACTGACAACTCACTGAATCCAGGTACAAACTTCTCATTAAACAAATACATAGAAGTCATACCAGCAAACGATACTCCGCATTCGTAGATACCTAGGATTTTAGCCCTGATAAATGTCGTGTGAGCATGGATTATAATATCTAAACCTGTTGAAGAGCATTTTTACATAAGTCTATACCAATTCATGCACATATATTTAAATAAGTACACTTTGGACACTCTATTTGAAATACAGATACATGTACAATTTACATCTGTCAGTCTTCATATTAGTATAATTCAAACTAAAGTTTAAAGGACTGACATGATTTTTTGAAAAAAAAAAGACTCATCAAAACGGCAAATTTTTCCAAGTGAATAAGAAAAGATCTTCCTTAGTTTATCAGATATTTAAATGTTATAATGTTTAAGTAATTATCATACTAATGAGAAAGGTCCTCGAAATGAGACAGTGGGTGGCAGTTACTGTGTTTACCAAAATTCATACTAAAAATACAGAGGGGAAAAGAAGAAACAGAGTACTTACTGGAAATGACATCAATTGAACTATTGCTTTAATGAAGATACAGATAGGTCAGAGAACTCAGGAAGTATCAGGGTAGTGACTCTAATACACCATCAAAATCACATTGGACATAATAACATTGGTTACACTTTCAGTGGAAGAATCTAGTTCTCCTTTTCCTTAATAACTATTGGTGTGTCTTATATAATATTCTGCATAAATCTTGGACTCACTAAACAATGTTGATAGTTTGGGTAAGAATTAAGGAGTATTAATTTTAGAATATTGCAAAATATCTTCTGCTTGTGTTTTCTCCAAGGAAAGCCCGCTCAGGGGTTAAGATGGGGTGTTGGGAGCACTGTTAGTGGCCCTCTCTGCAGGCCCTTACCTTCCTGGAGACAGTTACCTTTCCTGATATAACCATAAACAAATGGGGCTAGGATGTGCACACCCATGTTACACTGCTATCTTATCAGATAGACACAAGCCTTTAAAATATCAAGCTTTAAGCAAGAATATCTCTATAAAGATATTCTGACAGTCTTAGGCTTATCATGGTTTGATTCATGATTATTTTATTTCAGGATGGTTTATGCCTGTCTTTTCTATCTATATGCTCTAAAAAGAAAGCATTTAATTGAGGGTTTACAATGTCAAGAGGGTGATTCCATGCTCATCCTTGTGGGAAGAAATAAAAGCAGGCAGACAGGCAGGCAGGGATGGCACTAGAGCATCTAGCGATGTGTCTCGCATCTTGAAACACAAAGGCAAGGCAGAGGGTGCTAACTGGAAATGGTGTAGGAATTTAAATCCTCAAAGCTGGCCTGCCCTTTTTGACATTCCTTTTCCAATAAGCCACACGTCTTAATCCTTATCAAACAGTTCCACAAATTGAAGAGCAAGCATACAAACACATGGGTTTGTAGGGACCATTCTCATTCACACTACCACAGTGTCAAAGCAGTATGTATTCTGTAGAAATTTCAGTTCACGTTATGAATTTGATCCTCCTTGGATGTGGGGGCCTCTCCAGCTCCCAGTCAATTTAGGAGTTTACTGTGCCGCTGTTATGTAGCAGTTTCCTCTAAGTTGAAACAGTATCCTAGAGAGAAGCTCCTTAAGATTCAAAAGGTAAAGAGCACTGCCAAGGCTCAGGAAGTGAACAGCTCACAACTATCAGGAAGTTCCTAAAACTTAAAAGATTCAGAAAGCTTCTACCCAAAGTTGTTAGCAGTAACAATTGTTATGGACTGGAAACTTTCTAACTGGCCCAGCTGCCTGAGATCTATACAGAGTCTAAGGAGGAAGCTTTTGAAGTTGTTGACCATTCTGGCTTTGCCTTTTCTGTCATGTAGCTGGTTTTGAATCATCTACCCTCCTGCAAGTAATGCCCCCCCCCAAACACACACATACACACACACACACACACACACACACACACACACAAACATACATATACACACGCATTCTCTTATAAGCAATTCCAATAAACTTACAGGTTCATAAACCTGACATAGGTGGAATTGTTTCTTTAGTCTATCATAGGAGCTCTGTATGGAATGAATGGACATAGTTTCATGGTCTCCTAGGGTAAAGACACACAACAGTTGCTCAGAACGGTTAGGCTGAATGGATGTCTGCCTCATTTCTGATGGGCTTATGAGTATTAACCCCATAATAAGTTGAGGTGTGCTAATATTCTCCCTTTCCTGCTGAAGTGGTTTTTCAAAGTAATTGCAGTTGGGAATAAATGTTACTTTGATTTGCTGTATTGGAGAAGGATTTATTTTTGCTAAACGTTCATGCCTCTCACATCCCCCACAGAAACGTCCCTAAATTAAGCTGGTAATTTTAATCTTGGTTTCTGAACATAGAGAGCATATGTTATAAATATATTTCTTCAACTCAACTTACCATCTTTATAAATTTTATTTTCTGCTTATTGGCGTGATGAAAATTTTTTATTATGAAAAATTCCAACATATGGAAAGTATGAGAGAATTGTATAATGAACATGCATACGTCCATAATGTAATTCATTGTAGATTTTAAAATTAGAAGTCTGTTTTACTTTTATTTATTTATTTTATTTTATGCATATGAATCTATGTGTTCCGTGCATCTATGGAAGTCAGAAGAATGTGTTGAATCCCCCGCCCCCAAGAATTGAAATTACAGATGGTTATAAACCACAATGTGGTATTGGGAATTGAACTTATGTCCTCTGCAAGAGCAACCAGTGCTCTTAATCATGAAGCCATCTTTCTAGCCTCTGTTCTGCTTTTTTTTTTTGTTAACGTGTTTTGTATTGTCCTGTCAGAACTAATTACTCTACCTAAAACTGTGCTGTATGGGATACAGAAAAGACCCTGTCTCAAAACAGAGAAATAGAGCAACAAACATACCTCAACTTTTTTAAATTACTAAGAAGTTTCACAGTCAGAAATTGGTAAACTAGCCGTGGTGACAGACACATGTAATCCCAACATGTGGGAGAGTCGTGTGTTCAAAGCCATCCTCAGCTTTAGAGTGAATTAAAAGCTTTTGCTACATGAGACCCTTTCTCAAAACAGAACAAAAGAAATCAAATTAATGAGAGTCAGGGGAAGAGAGAAGTGAGGGCTTGATGTTAGTTTTCATCTGCAGTAACTATAAGGAGAATATTACAATTGTTTGCTTTTGTTAAGCACCATCATAAGTGTACAGATTTTAAAATATTAATTGCCCAAGTCAATTAGAGTTAGTATTACTATAATGCTCTGATTGTTCATTTGAGCAATAATAGCCCACTCATTTTCAGCCTTCCTTGTCTGCTTTTTGTAGGGTAGATGGTATGATTTGCCAGGGAGGGCTGTAGTCACAGGGAAGAGGAAATTGGGCATGTGGTAACGGCTTACAGGTGGGATGATATCAAACACAGTCACATTTACCAAACAGATGGCAAGGAGAGAAAGCTGAGATGGAACCAGAAGGGAAATATGAAGCTTTATTTTGACATGCTGCTGTCATTTTTAGATACAAAGAATGATTTTTAATGGATACCTATAATTATTTTGTTCTGCTACCCATTCATTTGCAAAGAGCTGCCTTGAGCTCAATACTTTTATGCATGTTTCTACCTGGATAAAGGAAGAAGAGCTAAAACGTTCTCAGTTTCATAAAGTAAAGTGATTTGCAATAGAAATACAGCACAAAAATAATGGTATGTATCTCCCAATAAACACCAGATCATTCTCAATCTATTCCTATGTGAAACAAATATATACTGTATTTCTCTCCTCATTAGGGATTTTAGATATGTTTGTTTTCAAACCCTCTATCACAATAACTGGTTTCCAGTATGTGAGCCAGAGGAAATCAAAATAATAGGTCCTCTGGCCTATCAGTAGTAAAGACATTGGGTTTTTTTTTTGTTTTGTTTTGTTTTGTTTTTACTTTTTATTTTTTAGTGGAGACAAATGTAAACTATCTGTACAATCCAAATAAATTCTATGACTAAAAATTGATGAGTAAATTCCAATAATCTTTCAACTAAATACTTACACATTCTAAGCCTTAACCGCAACCTAGGACTAATTGCTACTGCTTATTAAATTTCCTTTAATTATTTGTTCTTTTATGGGGCACAAGATGCTGCCCTCACACTATCAACTGAGTACAGTAAATGATCTGTAGAACTTCATTGCCCTTAGGTGAGATTGAGACCAAGTCATCCTGAAAGGAAAGGAGATTACCACAGGGATGCCTGAAGATGGAAAGAATTGGTCCCCTAAAAACTGGCCTCATTGTCTATGGAGGTGTGTGTTTGAGACTGGGAGACAAGGCTTGCATTCATTATTAACAGCAATAGCAAATCGTTTCTAAAGTGTCAGCACGTTGTATCACCACATTCTGTTCCTAACATTTATAAACACAGTCTCGAAATTACAAATAATTTACCCCACATCAAATGAAGCTTTAACAAAACAAATAAAAACAAAAATACATTTATAGTGCATCTCTTGACTTTCAGAATTCTTCCTACTTTTAAACAGCACATGACTGAATAAAAAGTATTGGTTGGTTTATACACTGAATATGCTTCTTGATAGAAATAGGAGAACTGCACAGAATAAGGAGACATAAAGGGGAAAAAAGAGTGCTCCCCATCTGCCAAAGGTCAGTAAGAAAGGCTGCACTCCATAACTCTTGTTCAATGGCACCTCACTAAAGTTCACAGCTACTTTTTTATTATAGCATATTGGTCCTCCTAAGAACACTAACAGTGAGAAATAAATGAGTATGGCTTCAGATGCTATTGATGACAGTGGGAGACTAGGCTTAATTCCCTCTTATGAAGTCTTCCTGAATCGTGTCACTTGAAGAATTTGTACTTGACTTTTGGAAACATAAAATGTCCTTGCTGGTGAGAACTAATTAAGAAGTCTGGTCCTCTGTGACTGAACTCATTTCGTTCAGGTTGACTACATGCTCCAGTCTGACTCAAGATGATCACGCGGTGTGCACTAGTGCTCAACAACTTCAGTTGGATTACGGAAATTGCCCCGCGCACCCACTATTCTCATACATCCCACAAGAGTGGTATCATTTGAAAACCGGTAAGCGAGACCTCTGCCAAATCACCACCTCAGGCTTGAAAGAAGCTTCAGGTGCTTCGGCTTTAGAAAGAACTCAGATAATCCCAGGAAACCCATTCACAGTGAGGATGAATCTCAGAAAGGCCGGGTTGAGTGAAAGAATCCATACACAAAAGGTAGGAAGTCGGGCTTCTACTTGTATGACTTCCAAAAACAAGCAAATCTAATCTTCAACGACAAGAATCAAAAATAATCGTTCATCTAAGTGATGGGATCAGGCAGAGAAGGTTCATGAAACAACCTTCAGAGGTACTGAAAACCTTCCGTTGGTGACCAAAGGTACTTTCAAGCAAGGAGTGGTGGCTCTTATCCAAGGACACCATACTTGGGTTGCTCACTAGGGTATTGCAGGCGCATAAAATCCATTGGGGTAGACATTTTGTCCATTATATTGTAAGGAAGGTTACACCTGAAAGAATTCTGGGAAAGCATCCAATTTGTGAACTTATTAAAAAGAACAAAATCTGTCCAGAGAGTTCAAAGGCTCCGGACAGTCTCTCTTTTGTAGTACCATTCTTTCATATAAGAGTTCTAGAGTCTAGATCTGACAACACTAAAACCCAGACCATCTGAGTAAAATTAACCTATATCATAGTATCAAGTCTGCTTAAAGCAGGAAAAAAGACAAGACTGGTCCTTGTTAAAAGCCAAGATCATGAGCCTGAGACTCAAGAATTCGCTATTACGCAAATGTGCACCATGTGCTTTCTGACCCCCCCCCAAGATGCTATTGTAGGCTTAGCAGAGTCCTTTCAGAAATCAAGAAAAAGAAGGAAGCAGACAATTCAAATGGAGATGCCCAAAATTCTGTCAGCTGGTGGTAATTGCTCTGCACAGGGAAGGGCACTGGAGAGGTCAGAGAAAGACTCCTCAAGCTATAACATTGCATCTGTGACCAGAATGAAGAGGTGCTACCAGCTATACAAAAAGCCAGGCAAACAGAAAACCAGGTAGACAGTGCAGCAAGCCAAAACCTGGGAGCAAGAAGAAGCTTGATGTGTTTCATAAATGCAAAGAAGGCCACAGGAAGGTAAAGAAGACAAAACATGGGAAAACACAGTGTGTCATCTTGGAAGCCCTTTGAAAGATCAGCATCAGGATTTACAATAAAACAAGTCTCTGGAATGTGTTGAGGGTGGGTGTGATTCAGAAGAGAAGGTGTTAGATGACATGTATTCTATCTCGTGGGACTGATAGGACACTGGATTTAGAACAAGTGAGGAAGGCAGTGGAATTTAAAACATCAGCTTGGTCTGCACCTTGAAATAATAATCTGGTAAGCTGGAGTAACAATGGCAGGATCGTAAGGATTCCAATCACTAAGTTGGAGCTTTGAAGGACTGACACATTAGGGGAGAAAGAAGTTGTAAGAGGACGGTTTAAACTTCCTTTAAAAGCCATTTCACAAATGAACACTTGAGTGCACCAGATACAATTGTGATGACTTGATGAAGCTCAAAGCCATCATTACGGTGGAAAAACAGCCTAAAGCTTATGCCTGGAGATGCGGGTAAACTAACTGCATGCAGTTGGCTTTAAAAACAAAATGGAGGGCCATGCAGTGGTAGCGCATGCCTTTAATGCCAGCCCTTGGGAGGCAGAGGCAGGCGTTAAGTTTGAGGCCAGCCTGGTCTGCAGAGTGAGTTCCAGGACAGCCAGGACTACACAGAGAAACCCTGTCTCAAAAAAAAAAAAAAAAAGAAAGAAAGAAAGAAAAGAAAAAGAAAAAAGAAAAAAGAAAGAAAGAGAAAAAGAAAGGAAGGAAGGAAGGAAGGAAGGAGGAAAGAAAGAAAGAAAGAAAGAAAGAAAGAAAGAAAGAAAGAAAGAAAGAAAGAAAGAAAGAAAGAAAGAAAGAAAGAAAGAAAGAAAGAAAGAAAGAAAGAGAAAATGGAAGTATGATCAAAGAGCACAAGGGCAGGGGGGTGGGGTGGAAATTGAACCTAGGATCCCACACACACTAGATAATATGCTAACCACTGAGCTATAACCCTAGGCCAGAAAGATGAAGTTGTGGAGAATTTTGAAAATGGAGGTATTTCTGACATCATACTGCTGAGTCCCTCAGAAAAGGTTATTGAAAGGGTTATCTGCACACATCATTTTCTTATCATTTATAACAATATGTTGCATGTTCGGGCAGATAAAATTCTGGACTATTTAAAATCTAGAAGTGCTGATGGTAAATTCACTGTTGGTTGACACACCTGTTAACTGATAATACATTTTTAAAAGGCCAAGAAGCTGCTGAAAATTCAAATTTAAATACACGGGCCTTTTGGCAAGGTATTCTCACTTCCACTAATATTTGCACAAATGGTGATTTTAGAACTCATTAGGAGCCAAGCAGTGATGGCATATGCCTTTAATCTCAGCACTCAGGAGGCAAAGGCAGATGGAATTCTGAGTTCGAGGCAGGTGGATTTCTGAGTTTGAGGCCAGCCTGGTCTACAGAGTGAGTTACAGGACAACCAGAGCTACACAAAGAAAGCTTGTCTCAAAAAAAAAAAAAAAAAAAAAAAAAACAAAGAAGAAGAAGAAGAAGGAGGAGGAGGAGGAGGAGGAGGAGGAGGAGGAGGAGGAGGAAAAGAAAGAAGAGGAGGACGAAGAGGAGGAAGAGGAACTCATTAGGAATTGGTTGTAATACACTAGCTGAAATACTGACTAAATAGTTTCTTAAACAGAATAATATATTATGCAGCCATTAAAAATAAGTAGCATCTATACTTACTAACATTTATATACATACATACATACATACAGCATATAGGTATATTAATATGTAGAATATAGAAAATATAGTCTAGTCTCAACTTAAATGATAAAATCAAAGATTTTTTGAAAGATCAAATTATGATGGTTTTTATTCGCTTTCATGACTCTTCCATGCTGTTTGGATTTTTGCAATAACCATGCATTAGCTTTCTAATATAAATGAACTATAAAAGATGTTGCAAGGTTCTCTAATGCAGAACTTGGTTTTAAGTACATAAAAGAACCTCAGGCTTTCAGTGTTAGGAAAGCATTTAGCATAAGGCTGTAGGATCCAATGTATTTTTAAAGACATTGTAGCTTTTTTATTATTAAATTTATTTATTTATTCACTTTACAACCCAATATCAGCCTTTCCCTTTCTAAGGGGAATGGGCAAGGACTTAGATGAGAAGGTACAGGGAAAGCATCCTCTGAGTATCAACTGCCCCCTACACCCCCATCCCACACACCCCTTCCTCTCTCTCAGCATATCAGGTTGCTCATCCTCTCCCACTGAGGTTAGAAAAGAATGTCCATTTAGGGCTATGAGATCCACAGGCAGGCAGGTAGGCAGCATGCTCAGGGGCAGCCCCTGCTCCAATTGTTTGGAGGACCTGCATGAAAACCAAGCTGCTTATCTGTTACATATTTGCAGGAGGCCGAGGTCCAGCCTGAGCTTGCTCTTTGGTTGGTGATTCGGCCTCTGGAAGCTCCCAAAGGTCCAGGTTAGTTGATGTTGTTGATTTTCCTGTGGAGTCCTTGCCCTCTTTGGGTTCCTCAATCTTTCTCCCAACTCTTCCAAAAGACTCCCTGAGCTCCATCTACTGTTTGGGTGTGCGTCTCTGCATCTCTTTCCATTGGCTGTTAGGTGGAATCTCTCAGAGGACAGATATGCTAGGTTCCTGTCTGCAAGTATAATGGAGTATCAATAATGGTGTCGGGAAGTGGTTCTTACCCATGGGGTGGATCTCAATTTGGGGCAGCCATTGGTTGGCCATTGCCTCAGACTCTGCTCTATCTTTGTCTCTGCATATTGTCCTACGTATTGTAGGCAGGACCCGACATTGTAGCTTTTGAAGAACAAGAAGTTAGAATGAATCAAGAGAGATTTAAGTTTGGAGCAGGGTCTAGAAGAGTTGTAGGGAAACTACTTCCCAGAATCCTTCCTTTTGTCTCCTTTCAACATCATTCCCTCAACATCTCAAAGTAGTGCTATTAGGTGGGACATGACAAGAGACAATTTTTCTCAAGTACTCAATCCCTGTGAGAGGATGGTTAACTGCTTCGCTCCCTTCCTTCATGTGTGTGGCAGAAGGAGAATTGTAGGGATGTGAAGGTTTGCTTGGGTGTGGATATATATGCACGTGCACCATATACATGTATGATCCCACATGTGCCAGAGATTGACATCTGGTTTCTTGGCTCTGTCACTCTCCACTTTTGTTTTGGATACAGGATGTCGCCTTGAACCCAGGGCTCACCAGTTCCCCCAGGCTAGCAAGCTTGAGGGACCTCTGTTCCTATGCCTTCCCAGTGCTAGGATTACAAGTATGTGCTGCTATGCCCAACACTTAAAAACAAGGCTCAGGGGCTCCAAATTCAGGTCCTCATGTTGCTTAGCAACTGCTTTACTGACTAAGGGATCCCTCAGCCCCTAATTTTTGGAAATTATTTTATACAAGATTATAGAAGTACAAGAAAAAATGTTAGCAACTCAAGTGAATGCCTCACATAATGAAAATTATTTTCAAGGAAAAAATCATAAAAATCCAGTTCTCTCAAAGTTAGCATATACATTTCATGCAACTTTACTCAGAATCTCAAAAAAAAAAGCTTCTTTTCAATGATATGCTTTTAAAAGAGTAGATCTGTGAGAATAATAAGAGATAATTCTAAGTGATTTTTGGATAATCAACATTCTATGGAGTGTTGATATTCAAGAGTATTTTCCCAATTTGAGAATGAATAATGCATTACTGGAATGAAAGGTGAAGAAATAAATCCCAATATACTTCATTTGTATTTCATTTCAATATGAAAAATGTGTTATACGCTAATAAATGGTACTATCACAACTGGCTTTTCACCTGTAAAAAAGTAAGTTGGATCCCTACCTCACCACATGCACAAAAATAAGCTCCAGATGGGCTGAACACTTAAATGAAGAGCAAAAAAAATTAGCAAGTTTAAATAAAGTTAGTATATATGTATTAATTAAGGATTGGAAAGTTTTATAACAAAATAAGAGATCTATGAACTAAAAAAATTGATTTAACTGTATAAAATTACAGTACACTATATAGCTGAAGTGAATGCATGGACCCATGAACAAGAGTATGTATACCATCAATTGGATTTCGTGAGTCTCATAGGTAGCTTTAGCTGTCAAGTTGATACACCTGGGATGATGGAAGCTCAAAGCTGCCTCTACCATACAGCCTGTGGCCATGTCTGTTGGACATTTTCTTGATTGCTGGTTGATGTAAGAGGATGCAGCCCACTGTGGGTGGTATAATTCATAGGCAGACAGACCTGCCTATGAATAGGTAGCTGAAGGTGAGTCTCAAGTAAGCTAGTATATAGTGTTCCTCTGTAGTTTCTGCTTCAAGTTCCTTCCTTGGGTTCTAGGACAGTGGGTTATTGAAAATAAAATAATAATAATTAATAATAATGCTCAGTCACATGGTGGTTGCACACACCTAAGTCACTTAGGAGACAGAGACAGACATATCTCTGATTTTGAGGCCATCCTGCTCTACAGAGTAAGTTCCAGGAAAGCCAGGACTACGCAGCAAAACCCTGTCTGAAAAACAATACAAAACTAAACTAAACTAAAAGAGTCATGAAGGTGGCAGGGGGCAAAAAATGGTAGAATTGATCTGAAAGGAGTTAATAAGAGGAATGCAGGATGGATGTGATCAAAATACACTTTTTTAGTCACTCTTCTGTTGCTGTGAGATACCATAGCCAAAACAACTCTTATAAGAGAACACATTTAACTGGAGCTGGCTTACAGTTCTAGAGGCTTAGTCTATTCTCCTCATGGCTGCAAGCATGACAGTTACCAAACATGGTTGCTAGAGAAGTAGATAAAAATGCAATATCCAGATCCAAAGGTGGTAGAAAGAGGAAGAAGCCATTCGGCATGGTATCTTAGTTAAGGTTTCCATTGCTGTGAAGAGAGATTATGACCAAGGCCATTCTTAGGAGGGAACAACATTTAACTGGGGCAGGCTTACAGGTTCAGAGATTCAGTCCATTTTCCTCAAGGTAAGAAGCATGACAGCGTGTCGGCAGACATGGTGCTGGAAGAGCTGCATGTTCTGCTTCTTGATCCAACTTCAGTCAGGAAGGACTAATTCTTCTGTACTGGGCAGTGCTTCGAGGCCCACCCCCACAGTGACACACTTCCTCCAACAAGCCACACCTCCTTACAGCACCACTCCCTATGGGTGAAGCATATTCAAACCACCACACATGGCTTGTGCCTTTGAAACCTTAAAGTTCATCCCTAGTGACACACTTTCACCAAAAACGTCGCACTTCTTGATTCTTCTAATCTTTCTGAGATATTGTTACTCCTTGATGACTAAACATTCAAATACATGTGTGAGTCTGTGGGGAGCATTCTTACGCAAACCACCACACACTATGACAGTCTCAAAAATTAATAAAATATTATATAAAAAAGAAGCTGAGAACAAACTAGAATAAGCATTTTATACTGTAAACTATCGTTAATAAAGCCAAAAGGCAACATTTGAATGTGTTAAGAAGAAAATCTGTCACAAAATCATGTTTAAAAGAACCAGAAAGTCCCAATAAAAAATGGAGGATGAGGGATAAAGAATGTCAGGTGTGAGGGTTCATACCTTAAACCTAGCACTTGAGACAAGCAAATGCATCTCTGTAAATTCAAAGTCAACTTGATCTACATAATGAGTTCAAGACCTTACATGACTATATTGTGAGATCCTGACTACACACACACACACACACACACACACACACACACACACACACACACACACAGGGGAAGTGGAGAAAACAATTCAAGCTGAAGTAAATCCAAATGGCCAATGATTGGATAAAAACGGCTTTAACAATCTAGCTAAAAGGGCCAAATCAGCTACTATTTGACTAATATTACAGAGTATATGACACTCCTTTTGAGAAATATATTGTAATAGACAGCATCATGCATTGTACTAGATATGTGTACTGGCTAGTTTTGTGTGTCAACTTGACACAGGCTGGAGTTATCACAGAGAAGGGAGCTTCAGTTGTGGAAGTGCCTCCATGAGATCCAGCTGTGGGGCATTTTCTCAATTAGTGATCAAGTGGTGAGGGCCCCTTGTGGGTGGTGCCATCCCTGGGCTGGTATTCTTGGGTTCTGTAAGAGAGCAGGCTGAGCAAGCCTGGGGAAGCAAGCCAGTAAGAAACATCCCTCCATGGCCTCTGCATCAGCTCCTGCTTCCTGACCTGCTTGAGTTCCAGTCCTGACTTCCTTTAGTGATGAACTGCAACATGGAAGTGTAAGCTCAATAAACCCTTTCCTCCCCAACTTGCTTCTTGGTCCTGATGTTTGTGCAGGAATAGAAACCCTGACTAAGACAATATGTAAGGACAGAATTAGTAAAAATATAAGACATCTTTGCTTACAATAAGAACAAGATGTATGATATATAAATCAGTTAAAATATTCTATAGAAAAATATTATGTTGAAAAGATGGTCACTAGATTATTGCATCTGTCTCCAGACAATGGGATTTTAGCAAAGTTTTGTTTGTTCTTATAGATTTTAATTTTAGAACAATTTTTGTAATAGTACATAAAGTAATAAAAACAAATGAATCATTACATCATATACATATACATATACATATACATATACATGGATAAACTATTCCTTTAGTTTTTTTCCCTACATTCATTTGTAATTCTCATTTGTTTTATTTTTATGGGTATGATATTGAGGGAAGAGTGGGAGCTAAGAAATAACAAATGATGTCCAAAGAAGAAAGAGGGCAGTTTGACATCACTGAATGAAATTCAGATAAAATGACATAATGCTCCACTCCCCAAGTTTCCATTTCATCTTTTCTCATTTGTATTTTAGAATATTTTAGCAACCTTTGACATTTGGTGAAACAAGAGCCTACAGTTACTTTGACTCTTCTCTCTCCGCTTTTAGAGACTAATCTGGTAGTGTCGGCCTCTCGTCTTCCCTTCCTATTACTGAGATCAAGACAACACAACAGAATTGACATGAGTGGGAGGAGAGGGATGTGTCTTTACCATTTTATTGAAGAATCATCCTCCTTACGTGTTAGGTTTTTAGCTCTCTACTGGATGACCATCCAAAAGTCAAGATCTGAATTGACAGCTTGCTTAGTTGCTTATAAAGAATAGCTGTAATTGGGCACAATGTGGGCTACAATGTGGGCCTGTGTTACTAATAACAAGTGGGATACACAGCACCCAGAGACAAGAAGTGCCCTTTATTCCCATTTATGTTACCAGGGAAAAAAGGCAGACATAGAACCACTGTCATGTTATGTTTTTTAAGGCAATAAAAGTGTTTTGAATTCCTAGACATCCTACGAGTTTTAGTTTTATAAAACGTACTGACTATTTTCTTTCTTTTTCTTCGAATCTTTTAGCATCACACATTGAGCCTGGCTCTTTCCCTTATCCAGAGGCCAGGGAGGCTTCCAGCATATGCTTATGCAAGAGGAGGGATGTCTGCCTTCTTTCCAATCTTGCCCCCGCAGTCCCTGCATCATGGGAAACTGGAAAACAGAAACACTACACAGAGCCTGCAAAACCTCCTGTGTGCAAACTCCAAAAGAGTGTAGAGTTCTGGGGGAGGGGATTGTAAGTAAACTCTTTCCCTAAGAAAGCTTTCCCAAGGCAAATCCCTGTCTCCATGGATACCTTTCACTATGCCCAGAATGTGACCCCAGGGTCTTTCTTCCAATTGCTGAACAGAACTCAGTGCACATAGCAGCCAAGATTGTACTTGGGAAAACTGCTGTGCAGACACCTGCTGCTCTAGGATGCAACTCAAGTTTCTTTAAGTTCAGTACTCATTTCCTGACCAGTACTGCACTGAAGCTCTTGCCTGGGAATAGCTGGATGATCCTTGACCAAGAAAACATGGTTTCCTATCAGGATAGTATGTAATCAGACCTGATTATGACTACAAGAGAAGCAAAATTAAGGTTTGATAGATTATAAGGACAATTTAATAGTTAGGAGAAAGACTTTGGACTAAGGGTTAACATTTGAGGTAAAATTTAAAATATACAAATGTCTATAATATAGACAAGAGGAACTGCTTAAACTGCAAGAACAATATTCAAAGACAAGCAGGAAGTGGTGGGGTGACCTGGCTCAGATTCTCTGTCACTGTGGTCAAAGGCAATTCGGTCCTGGACTCAAAGTCAGGTAGCTAATTGCAAGCTATCTTCTCATCTTGTCAAGAAGGTGCTGTAGGTTTCTGAGGATGTGAGAGACTGAAGTTAAAAAGAAAGGCCCTTCTGAGGGAGACTACCCTGAGCAGCCATTGTGGTGAGGTATGGTGTTTGAAAGCAATAGTTATAGGGATGACAAATTTCCATCAGATGGAAATGACAGAAGCCCAGATGAACCCTGGATTCAAATGAAGAGAACCAGGGAAGTATTTGCAGAAAGAATGGGTTTAACATGCCTAATAGTCTAACCATACGGGTTGCAAAGAAGTGGCCATAGAGAGCAACTTTATTCCCTTAGCTGAATTGGCAGAGTTTGAAAAATATTGCAAAGATTTCCTCAGCTTATGACACAATACAGTTTATGCTGCATCTGTCTTGGGAATCTAGGGGAATATTATAAAGGGAATAATTTTGAGGATTCAGTCAGATTTTATCCACTTTTAGTTGATGCAGAAATATATATAATTTAGGGTATTTATAAATAATGTATTTTCTGTGATGTTGTATTCCAGATGAAAAGGGGGTGTTCAGTTTGCAAATCTGCACAGCTGTGGAGTGGGGCAGCTCCAAGCATCGCTGCCTTCAGGACTGCTGAAGGGGCTGTGTTGAGCTTGAGAGAGCCTATTCAGAAATAAGACACCATAAATCATCGAATTTCAAATAAATATAGTGGAGAGTCCTGCCTAGTACTATGGCTGTTGTCTGTTCCGTGTACTGTCAACTTGACAAAAGCTAGAGTCATCAGAGAAGAGGAAACCTCGATTGAGAAAATGCCATCAGATTGGCCTGTGTTAATGATTGCTGGGGTTTGAGACAGATGGCCCCATAAGCCCATGTATTTCAATTTTTAATCATCAGGGAGTGGTGCCATGTGAAACAGATTAGAAGAATGTGACCTTGGGAGGAATTGTGTCCCTGAAGGTGAGCTTTGAGGTTTGAAAAGCCAACAGCAGGCCCAGTGTCACTCTCTCAGCCTGGGGATTAGGATGTTGCTCTCAGCCATGCTCCCCGCCACAGATAAAGCCTCTCATGCTGTCAGCAAGACTGAAACGAGATGGTTTCTCTTATCAGAGTGACCTCGATCTGGTGTCCATTCACATCGATAGATCAGTGGCAAAGACCATCTTTGATGTGGGAGAATCCAGCTCACTGTGGGCGGTGCCACACCGGAGAGGGTCGTCCCGGGGAGGGGGAATGTGTGCACAAAACGAGAGGGCCGTGGATAGCAAGTCAGTAAGCAGTGTTCCTTCATGGTCTCTGCGTCGGTTTCAGCATCCGGGTTTCTGCCCTGACTTCGTAATGGATTAAGATTGGGATATGTCAAATCAGCCATTTTCTCCCTGAATTGCTTTTGGACGTAGTGTTTATTATATCAGAAAGCAAACTAAGAACAATGGGCGTGGAATAACCAGAACTTGGGCATCTTCCTGCAACAGCACTGTGCTGACAAGCTAAGTCTCTAGACCAGACAAAAATACACCTTGTCCCCTGATTCCTCTATCTTTCTGGTCAAGAAGGCATCAAGGTGAACTTTTATACGATTTAAAATGCTGGCCCTAGCTGGGTGGTGGTAATGAATACCTTTAATCCCAGCACTCAGGAGGCAGAAACAGGAGGATGTCTGTGAGTTTGAGGTCAGGCTGGTCTTCAAACTGAGTGCCAGGACATTCAGTGCTAGACAGGAAAATTTGGTCTGAAAAAAAAATACTACTACTACTACTACTAATTATTATTATTATTATTATTATTATTATTACTGGCCCTAGATACTCCTAAGAGATGGTAAAATTTGATCACAGCCA
Source organism: Apodemus sylvaticus (assembly GCF_947179515.1). Taxonomy (NCBI): domain Eukaryota; kingdom Metazoa; phylum Chordata; class Mammalia; order Rodentia; family Muridae; genus Apodemus; species Apodemus sylvaticus. The sequence continues at coordinate 37,315,813 of NC_067476.1, read as the reverse complement.
TCATATTTCTCGATAACCAAGCCTGTTCTTTTGAAAGAGGTTTATGCTTTTTGGTATTAAGGTCACAAGTCTATGTCCTGTTTCATTTCTACCTGACCACGTGATTCCACTTTCACTACTGTAATAAAACCATATGCTACATATCATGCCCGTGATGGGGTCTCCATCCCCCAGTCTCTCCTCTCTACCATTCCCCTCCTTTGAAAGGAGAAAAGAGACCACACCAAACCTTGCTTTGCCACGGAACACATTTATGATCAATGACACTCAATCTCTTTGTTCCTCATCTTCTTCACATCTAAACAGGGGAAGTGATGGTGAAAGGATAGAAAATACAGCCTAACTCTAATGACCCCAAGAAATCAGGAGTTTAAAATGCTATCTTGCTTTGTTAGAAACTAGGTAAAAGGTCACATTCCAGAGCCTGCCCTTTGTTTAGACCTAGCAGAAAGGCCTTGAATAGGTGATCCTGGCCCCATAGGGTAACTGGAAATGGGCTAAGCTTATCTTCTGTAAACTTACGCCATTACCCCTAAGCAGGAGTTCACGCAGCTGTAGACATTATAGGAAACTAATTGGTCCACTGAGCGTGGGCTCCAATAATTTAAACTGATTGGCCTAAAAACCATGGAGTGGTACAAATCAATTGGCTCCCACTTCTCGGGCTCTCCATGCTAAGAAATGATTGGCTTGTGATTCGCGGGCTCTGTCGTAAACTTATAAAAGCTGTCACAATTCAGCACTCGGGGTCCATAGTCCTCTAACCCTGCGTGGTGCGCAGCTATGGAACCCAGAATTCTGGAAATAAAGAAATCCTCATGCTATTGCATCGAGACCGTTTCTCGCAAGTGATTTGGGTGTCGCCTTCCAGGGTGTGGGGTACTGGGGCACCCTCGGTTTTGGGGGTCTTACAGTAGGGGTAAATATTAAATGAGCTAATATATGCAAGTCCTTATATTCATATTGATGTGAATGAGACTATGTATAGCAACTAACTTAATTTTAAGCTTCCTTCCTTGACTGGTTGCTACTCAGTGTCCAGCAGGACTTTGTGGAATAGAAATAACAGAATAAATCATTAGCAACACTTAGAGAGGAAGAGGATGAGGAAGAAAAAGGAAGGGAAATAAGTGGACAATAATACCCTTGCTCCCCAACATATCACTTAGGATTGGAGACGAGGCCTCATACTTGCTAATCAATAACTCTACCACTGTTCCTGGCATAGCATTCTGTTTGTCAGTTTGTTTATGACTTGCTTTTACTTAAAAGATATATTTTAATTATGTATGTGTCACTTTGTATGTACATATGAGAACCCGCATCTCTAGAGGCCAGAAGAGGGTGCGGACCAAGATGACTGGGTCAGGCCGCTGTGCGGTGACGTGTATGGGTCCACTTCCAGAGCACTATGCACTAGGCGGTGCTGGGAGTCTTCTCTAGCCCTTAGGTCCACTTGGCATGTTAGATTCTAATCCTTGGCGCATGGCTTCTGCCCCCATGGGCCTTGACCCTGCCCTCCTCGGAGACAGAAACGCATCCAAAGAAGCCATGATAAGGCAATCCACGCCTTGGCCTGATTTAGTTTCCCTCTATTTCTTTTCATTTCATTTTGTAACAGTGTAATTATTCCAAATGTTTATACGGAGGAAACTTCTTGAAAGCACATTAGAGGGTATGAGATTTGGGGTTACATAAGAGGGGGGAAAAGTATCCTTCCCTGTTTGAAAAGAACTATCTTTTCAGGGTAAATTAAAAATTCTGAAACAAGAGAAAATTATGCCAGCTGTGTTGACATATCCCAATGCAGGAAGGAAGCCTTTGAGCACGAATTTCTCATTTTTGTCTTACAGTTTCAAAAAGCTATGTATCAGAGAAGTACTAGAAGTAAATTTTTATAAATAGTCTCACTACAGTTGGTCAATCACATTCTATGCAGTTTTATGAGAGGAAAAGCACTGTACCTCAATCCCTCTGAAGAACCATGGGCAGCTTGAGCAGGTGCCTGTGATCATGATTGGGGCTCAAGCGCAGGGTCGAGCTCTGGCTTGGGGTCTACGTGCTTGGTGTCCCTGAACAAGTCCTTGACCTCCCTCCCCCTTCCTCCCCCAGGGGTACAAAGAGAATTTCAGTGCTCAGTCCTCACAGGGGAGGTAAGCACATTATGAAATAAGCAAGCTAATGTCTTGCTACACAACCCTTTAGGAAACAAGGGGTTAATCAAATATGCTGAGAAACAAAACCAAAAGAAAAAGTGAGGGGCACAGAGAGCAGAAATTTTATAGTATCTAAGACTAGTGCAAATTATTACTTAACTTTGCACAAATGGGAAAAAAAGAGAAAAATTCTACAATTTAAAACAAAATTCCTCTCTTGCTCTCTCTCTCTCTCTCTCTCTCTCTCACACACACACACACACACACACACACACACTCACACACACACACACACACACATACACACACACATACACACATGCTTACTCACAAATCTTTCTCATTTATTTCTATTTTAAAAATATTTCATGTATTTTGTCTTCAAAATAGGAAACCACTCCAACAACCCCAAAGAAAATCATCAGCCTTAAAAAAAAATTGTTTGAAATAATTAGGTTACAAATTCTGGAGCCCTTTAATGTGGCTGTGGCTTTGTGACTATCTGCACATTCCATGGATGGCCCTATTAAATGTACGAGGCGCCAATGTTGCCGGCTGTCAGGAAGCAAAATGAAAAATAGTTTTAATAGCTGCTCTTTGACCTGTTTTATATTTTATGTCAATTATAACAGCACACAACCATGCATAATTATGAAGCATAGATGCATTAAAATGTACACATAATTTGTGTTCTTGTGGCAACCACTGCATTGGGCTCTAGAAAACAAACCTATTGTTATACGTCATTTGCACATTAATATATTAGTATTAAATATCAAAGACAGATTTGTCTGTCCATCTGTTTTGAGTCATTTTTAAGTAAATATATCTTTTTGGAGGGGTGGACAAAATCTCTCCATGAATGCACGGTAGGTGCCATCTGTACCATATATTATAATACAGAGCTGTGCAACCATCGTGCATAGCAACTCAAGCAAAGACAGTGCCATGTGATTGTCATTTGAATGTCATTTTTAAAAAATGATCTGGTACATGGACAGAAGGAGGAATTTTTTTTCCCTGGCACTGCCATGAAAATTCCTTCATTTGACTATCCTGTGGTTTTTTGGATTTCTTTTCTTAAAAGCTTATAGTTTCCAAGGATAAAGGAAAAATAATTACCAGGATACTGAACAACAACATCAAAAATCTTCTTGCTTTCTATACAGGAAGAACTGACTTATGATATCAGATTGTCATAATAGTAACCACCACCCCCCCCAAGGAGCAAGTGGCAAAACCAGAAAATGACCTGTCTCAGCTGCTCATGAAGAAACCAATAAACTGTTCAACTCGATGACCCAACAGAGCTATCAAGTAGTAGGTAATTACAGTTTTTGCTTTTTAGCAATATTACGATTTTGTGAGGAAGGGATGGGAAGCCAAGGCTAAGTAAGAAACAACATAATCCTTGATGGGCAGCGGCACAGAAGTCGCAAAGCTGCTTCTGAACTGTCGTTCCAACCCTTTCCTTACTTCTGAGCAAATAACTCCAGCTAGCATCTGACTTCGGACCTTGCAAAGGTTGGCCTGAATACAAAGAAATCAAGAAACTCGTGGGAGGGTTGGGGGACATAGACAGCAATTGACTGTTCTCCTAAAACCTGGTCTTGAACTCACGGAGATCCTTTAGCTTCAACTCCTATGGACTCATACCTGACTTGGAATAATTTTTAACACTTCTTTCTGAAGCCAATCTGGGGTGTTTTAGTTGTTTTGTTTTTTTGTTTTCGTTGAATTCAAGACATTAAGTGTGGACATTAAACATCTTTCTGCAGTTTCCATGTTACTGGACATTGAGTTCAGAGACACTTTGCCCCTGGGTGATTTGAATTCTAATTATACTTCATCCACTCATATGCTTAAAGGTCTTATTTCCATGAAAAAGAATTGCCCACATTTTTAAAGTTTCTATATTGTCCATTTCTGAGCAATTTCTCTGAGATCAGTTAAAAACACCTATCTTTAAATGTAGTATTTCAGTCTATAAATTATCACCATATAAAATTAAAGTACTTGGAAAAAAACTGGAAATACCTGATTTTGATAAACTATAAAAACAAAACAAAAACAAAACTTATGACATATAGCCAGGTGTGGTCAGTCATGAGCTTCTGGATATCCTGGGCTACATAGCCATGTGCTAGCTCCACAGGAATCAATCGTAATACTGTATAGAAAGAAACACTGTTGTGCACCAGCATACCCCAAAGAGAAACTTCCTGAAAAGAAAGATACAAATGATAGAAAACAGAAACAATGGGTGGACTGGTGAAGCCATGAATCTGAAGGACTGAGTAAGAAATAATATGGTAAATCCGAGGCCGGAGAGCCAAAGAGCAGGAGAAATTCAGATAACAGGTGTGTAGGTAACTTAAAAAAAAAACAAAAAAAACAAAAAAAACAAACAAAAAAAACAACAAAAAAAACAAAACAAAACAAAAAAAACCTCATGTTTCCTTCAAAAATGAGAGTACTGTAAGTTTACTTCGTTGCCTTGAGTATTTAGGGGACCCGATTTTGAGTTCCAGAGTCACTAACAGAGGACAGGCTGTGGAGGGTGAAGAGCATCACACAGCTACACCAGACAACCAGTCATACTCCCCTGAACAGGACAAAGATACGCCTAATTTTAAATCACATGCTTCCGAGTATTAATTTTTGGGTGATCACCAATGTATGGAAAATGGGCCAGTGAGATTGCTCAAAACACCCAGGTGCTTGAGGCCAATCCTGCCAACCTGAGTTTGACTTGAGAAATCCACATGGTAGAAGAGAACTGATCCCCACAAGTTGTCCTCTGACCTCCACATGTGAGCTGTGGGGAGCACACATGCTTGGACACAAGCAAGTAGAGCCGTTGATGGAAGATTACAACTGGTTCAATCCTCGTGGAATAAATTATTGAATACTATACTGTCTTCCTGATGTTAAAAAACAAAACGCAATCTATCCTATTGTGTTAATTTCATTTGGACACTCCTCAAACTCATTTTCACACTCCAATTTTCTAGTGTATTTAACCTGCAGAGACAGGACGACTGTGGCTTCCTCACACTGTCTACTGAGGTGGGAGTTTTAAGCTTTTAGAAACTGTCACTACTGACTTGTTTGGACCATTTCTGTCCTTCCAGGATTTGTCCTGCCTTCTCTTGTGCCAGGAGATAGCATGTGCCAATTTAACAAAACAATTCTCTAGCTTCCAAAGCTGCTTCATTTTCTACACTTAATTATCCAATCTAACTAAAATTAACTTTTCAAAATAACATTCTTTCACATGGTGGCTATAATGCTAGTTACAAAGAAACTTCTATACATTTTGGTGCGTATTTCAGACCAAACTGTTTAAACTGATAGGACATCTTTCCCATTATATTTAAGTTTTTTTTCCCCCTTTAATTTGTTTTCTTAACATAAGTTGTTTTTCTTTGCCAAGTATTTTATTCGTCTATCACCATTTCTACCTTTGGTCAGCAAGAAACAGGACAAAGCAACTTCAGCTTAAATACAAAATCCTCATTACAAGTTCTTGTCCACATGCTACATTCTTAATCTATAATTCTTGAATTTTAAAGATTTTTTTAATATTTCAAAAATTTATTAAGGCCAGGAATGATGGGTCACCCCTCTAAACCCAGCTCTTAGGAGGGAGAGGAAGAAGGATCTCTGTGAGTTCAAGTCCAGCCTGGTCTACATGCATGCATAAACATGCACTCATGCACGCACTCACATGCAAACAACACACACACAGAGAGAGAGAGAGAGAGAGAGAGAGAGAGAGAGAGAGAGAGAGAGAGATCTTACCAATTGAACTTACCCATTCAATGATGACTTATCCATTTATCTTTCTGGTATTAAACTTCACATTGAGACTAGAAGCCTGGATGGACAGGCCCAGACTTTAAGCATGCAGCATACAGTAACACTTCTTAGTACTTTGAGCAGGAGGTAGGGAAGGATACAGTGTATATCCCAATTTTAATAAATACTACTTACCATACAATTTCTGCTGTACTGAAACATAGCAAATAAAGTTTGAGAGAAAAAAATGATATACCCTTATTCATATTCTCTACACATTTTGTGAAGAACCAGGAATTTATTTTTTTTTAATTTGACAAAGAAGAATTTATTTATTTTATGTGCATGAGTGTTTTACCTGCATGTCCATGTCCGTGCCTGATGCCCGTAGAGATCAGAAGAAGGTGTCAGATCCCCAGGAACTGGAGTTACTTACTGACACGATATGGGATGTGGATGCTGTAAATAAAACCCAGGTTGTCTAGAACACAGCCAGTGACCTTAGCAGCTGAGCCATCTCTCTAGCCCAACAAAGAAGACATTTTTTATAAGATTATATGGAATTTTATCTGAAATGATTTTGACCTTCGATACAGAGTCAATGCATGCATTTTCACTTATACCTTTTAAATTTGTATTTGCATCCATGTTTTCCTTGCACAACTGTATGAGAACCACATGCATGCAGTATCTACAAAAGCATCTGGATCTGTACCATGGGGGTGCTAGGAACCAAATGTGAGTTTTCTTCAAGAGCAGCCAGTGCTCTTAACCTCAAAGGCAGGCTCCAGGCCTGACATGTGTATATTGCTTGTGTAAATTACCTGAGCATCTTAGAAATTCATCAACAAAATGTGGAAGTCTATGTATATGTTTCAGCTGAATGAAGCATTTCTCAATAGCTTTATTTGCATCTTAGAGATCAAAAGCTTAAAGCCACTGTTCTAAGGAGCCCTATCTGGTTCCTAAGTGAGAATATTCTGGAAACTGCAGCTTTAGTTTTCTAAGGCAGCACATCCAAAAGGTACTGCTGGCTATCTGTCAAAAGAAGGGTATGAACTTTGGACCTGCCAGGTCTTTCACCCCTGGCTATCCAGCTTGAAAAAAAAAAAAGACCAGCAGTAGTCTTGAATGAATTTGAGAAATAGCTCCCTGGTTAGGTGCTGTTGTAGTGTTACAGAGGCAGAAATTTCCAGGACTGATTCAAGAATAATTGGATCCTGATTTACCTGGAAGATGAAGGAAAAGCATGAATCCCCTATCAGATCTCTTTATTTCTTGAAACAGTGTCAGGCAAGAAAAAGAGGGCAGGCTTGTCTTAGACACATGCTAAAAGTCTGCCTACTCAAGGGGCAGCTAGCTGGTCCTACCTGATGAGTCCAAGGAAAAGTGAGTATTTATTACAGCCTATTTGGGAAAAAAAAAATCCAAAAGACTTTGACAATATTTTACACTCTTCGTTGCATTTGAGCCTAAAAGGGGCAGTGACAATTCATCGCAGGATCGCAGCCAGCCGACCAATCAAGGAAAAGAGCAGTAGCTGTTGTAAGGTCGGCTGGACCAGGCACTGGTACGCACCACTGGCATTTGAGAGTCATGGTCATGGGCTGCAGGAAGATTTCTTCTTTAACTTGGCGGCCAGCCTGCAAGCTACTGCGGGAGTCCATTTCCCCCTAATCCACACTGCTCAATTGTCAGGGAAGCTTGTAAACAGGAGTCTCCATCAGTTACCTCAGAGTGGTCTGAACAAACTAACATCATAACAAGAGTGTTTATGGAGAAATACTTAAGCACTGAAGCGGAAAGGGCTCAGCACTGATCAGACCCCTCTTCCACCTTTATTCTTCACCGTTCACATTGAAATGCAAATATCAGCGCAGGGTTTCCACTGGCGTGCCACTCACAAATTGAAAAGCAGTTTTTATCTATGCAAATGTAAGCATGGTAATTGAAGTTAATCAATCAATGCTAGCTTTCACTAAAACCTTGAACATGATTGAATAAAGTAATTATCATTCAGCAGAAAATGATGAAGTTGTAGACAGCGTGAACCTTATTAAAGGAGGATTTTGAGTCACAATGGCTTAATTTAGCTAACAGCCCAGCCTTAGCACAAGCAACACACTACTCTTGCTGCCTAAAATTGTTTTAAGATGAAGCAACCACAATAATGAGTGTGGGGGGAGGCAGGTGGAAGAAAAGTATGGAAGGAGATCTTATCTTCCTACAGCCTCAATTCATTAAAAAAAAAATACCTGGCATCCTATGAGGGGAAAGCTGTAATTGATACCCTCCCTCCAAAACCTTGATATAGATCAGCCAGCATGGATTGCTATGACATTTTTGATATGCCCAACAGCAACAACACACCCCTAATGTTGTTGTGTACAATACAAACACATGAAATAAGATGGGCCTCTGAAAAGTTTCTATAAAACAGTATGAAATCAGAGACTATTTCTCCTGCGTGTTATAATCTACTGGTATTTTATAAATCAAGCAGTGTGTTCCTAAAAGTATAATGTGAAGCGTATTTTTTTTAATCTTTTATTCCATGAGTTTCAATAATAGGATGTATACTGCGCTTGGCTCAGTTTTTCAAATGTTTCATTTATCTGATGTATAGCGGTGCACATACGTTTATATACACAAGGATATATTCAATTAGTTGTTTTGCACTAGAAACAACAGTCTACCAGCAGAGTGGGTACCTTAATATTAATTCTAGGAAGATTTATTTCCCCCTTTTTTTAATACCCATCTATTTTCACTGATGAGTTAAGTGTTTTCATAACCCGCCCCACCCCACCCCCAACCAAAATCATTTTATCTCAGTCAGTTTAGTGTTACTGTCAGAAACAAAGTCATTTCAGCTGGCATAGGGAGGCAGTCCCTCTCTGGGAGATGTAATCAACAGTTAGCATGCGACATAATGTAAACTGATTACGGAAAGAGGCTCCATTTAGCTTTTTTGCAATGTATTTTTGAAAAACAAGGTTAACTAGCACTATTTAGATGAGAGTAACCCAGCAGGATGCAGTGACTCTTAAGAACTACAGTAATTCTATTGGATTCAATTAGACTGGAAAAAAAAAAATTAAAGGTCTGTAATCCTGCTAATATTATTGTTCACCCTTAGGGAAGCCACCCCCTCCCCCCTACTCCATTCTGGTTGATGCATCTTGCAGTTAGTGTATTTTGAATAACAATTTGTTGGATTAAAGTCACGTTTCCCCACTGCACAGCACAGAAAAAAATAAATATGTGTGTCTGTGTTTATATGCATCTATTTTGTTAGGTAGTTTCCTCAATCAGCACTGTCTGACCTTCTTACTTCCAATAAGTTCATATCTCAACACTATATTATTAAGTAGTCAATAAGCAGCATAAAAGTAATTTCTCCAGTTTAAGGACCAAAGTGGACTCTGCTAAACGTGGCTGAGGATTCTCTGGGTTGCTTCTCCTCTGACTAGAATTCGGGTCTCCTCCCATGTAAGAAGGAGTCACATCCTTACTTACTATCTTCTGCTTCATCCACAAAGCATTTAAGTATCAGGGCAACTGTAACAAAGTGACATTACAGGGCTATATAAAAATAGTTAAATAGAATCAAAATGTCATTTTTATTTGGATAATAATGTGCATTAAAAGTATGATATTGATTGTTTACCTTAAATGCCCTAACTGCAGCAAATTAGTCATTTCTGACCTTTTATGATTATTTCCCACTACAGGACCAGCCTGAGACATAAGCTAACACATCTCATTTCTTATTTTTTTGCCCAGATATAAAACTAACAGTAGCAAGAAAGATCATGGTACAGGAGCTAGCCTCTTTATTCCTGATCTGTCATTTTTTTTTATTTACCACAGCCTAGAGTCATCATATTTTGGTCTGTTTTTTAAATAAAAAATGCTAAAAATAATACAAATTAATTACAGTGTATTAGTAAAAGATCTAAAATATATAGACTATTTGTTTTTTTTTTATCCTTAGAGTTAATATATAGTAATAGAAGCACCCTCGTGGCAGCAGTATATAATTGACCATTGCATAACATTTATTTCCAGGAAGTCTCACTACATGAAAAGATGTTCAAACTTCTTAGAAATGAGGACGTATTAAGTGGGGGGGGGGGGCAATTCTAGACAGCTGTATTTGTGTGTGTGTGTGTGTGCGCGCGCACACGCGCGCGCACGCGCGCACACACACATGTGGTTTTTTTTCCCTAACTGACCGGTTCTACTGGTCTAAAAAGGACCATTTGCAAATCCACAAAAAACTAGATAGAGACAGAAGCTGAAATGCTTGTGAACTGTGACAACTGCTGGCTTTAACTGCTACAGGAATTGAGACAATATAAAGTTTTTCTAAGGGGCAATTCCCTACCCTTGCTTCCTTGCAAACTCAAAGGGAACTCTAAAAACTCCAACGTGTGTAAATTAAAATTGATTTGGAGCAAGTCAACATTTCACAGTTTTTTCCCTCCATGATGTGTTGCATGGCCCAGCCATCCCTGCTGAGGGTTTCCTATTAATTGAGCTCTTGGTCCAATAGTGGGCCCTCTGACTCTAGCCCTCGCTTGTCTACCATAGCTGTGATGGTTAAAAGCTTCTCCGGTTTGTCACAGAGTTTAATATGCACCCTACATAATTATGCAGGATTCACTGTGCTATCAAACTGCAATTCAAATTAGTTCAGGATTAAAGGCACAGAACAGTACTGCTTCCTTAATTGCATTGTAGTGTGCTGATCACATTCAAATACCCATTACTCATTCCCTCTGTGGAGCAATAAGTCAGGGGGATTAATATTCAGGCAGGTGACAGGGCCAAGCCATTAAAAAGCAGTTATGCAGAAAGCATGGCTGGTTTTATTCACGTTAATGAAATCAGTGAAATGAAACTGTAATAGATTTATCAAAGCTCAGATGGATTTGCTGTAAATCAGTTTGATTCAAGCAATCAAACTGGACAATAGAGATAGTTTTCAGCTCTAGCAATGGGTGTCAGAAAACAGCATGTGAGAAGCGCTGATATTCTTCACGTGTGGATGGGATAGCCCACCTCATGCGCAGGCTATTCCCAAACCACTGCTGCTAATTTTTTTGTCTTTTGAACTAGGTGCCAGTGGCTGATAAAACATACAGCATATCATCTTAATACAGCACTTACACTGTTTTTATTCCTCATTTTTAAGTACCCTAGAACATCAATTCTTTCCAATTGCTGGCAAGGAAAGTTCCACAGAGCACAAATTAGCATTTACTCTCCCTTCACTGTCCAGAACAGGAAAGCAACTTTGGCCAGGGCAGCAGGACACAATTATCACAAATGTCTCCCACACCTGAACAAGAACAAAGGGGAAACGGGTCAGATCACCCTTTCCAAGACTGATGGGCTGGCCCAGAAGCTCAGAAGAAGCTGGAAATTTACTTTTGTTCTGGGTCTAATGAAATAATTTGGTATCCATTAGAGGGCAGCATAAGAACAAAAACTCAGCTCAGCAAGGGAGACCTCCCCTGCGGAGACAGCACCTCAGAGGTCACAGGAAACTTGTCCAAGGCAGTCACTTTGCCAAACCTAGAGCAAAGGGATGGAGAGAGCTGAAGGACTGTGACTCCAGCAACAGCACACAGCAATTCAGCTCTCCTGATCTCAGTGTGCGCATTAACGACCCCCCACCCCCACCCCACCAGCCTCCCCCCTCCTGCCCCGCCCCCGTTAGGATTAAAGGAGACAAGTCCCTGGCGTGAGCTGAGAGGCCTTCTCAGTATTTCGTGGACTGATTTCATGGTGGAGGCCGGAAGGAACTGTGAAGTAGTGAGCCAGGTTTTTGTTTTCATAAAAGGTACAATCATGAAGAGTAGGTTATATGAAGACTTCTCTAATTGCTCTAATTTTTAATTATTAGAAACAAATTGTTCGAGAGAACTACAGCCAGTTTTTAATGATCCAAAACAGAAGTAAATGTTCTGCTCTATTAGCATCCTATACGGAATAAATCAATATTAAAGCTAATTAACCCTTTTCCAAGGCGTTTTTGCCTGGGTTTTTATTGAATGGCTCGGTGCTGCTCCTGGCCTGGATCAAACTGGGTAAGCCCCGTTTAAAAGCCGGCCGCTTTTGATAGAGGGCAGCATCTCTGCCAGGATAGACTTGGCTTTGCAGACTCTACAACTAACTAACTGTGGCACCTTAAAAGGCTGACAGCAACATGGTGGGTAACAGTCAGGGCCGAACCACCTACTCAGGACCGCTGTAATAATGCGGCTGACTTCATTTACTGCTTTTAAAAATCATTCACTAGGAATTTCAGCTTTTTTATTTTTAAGGGTATTTCTTGCTGAGAGAAGATTTCACTGATTTCCCTCTAGATCATATGTGAAACACAAACCTATGATTTGGCCTTTTTGGAAGAAGCTATGATTTTTTAATAAGTGTTCAAACACATAGTACCAAGTACCCACCTTTCAGGACATAAATGACTACTTTGACATATGAAACCAATGAAAATTATATACATTATTTAAGAACTCAATACCCATCCCCCGTTTTTGATACAAGCAATCACAGGGCATACTTTAATATCAAGCTATTTTTGACTTATAAAATAGATGATATATTTTGTACATGAATTAAATTCTTCACGGTACCAGAGGAATTAATTTGTAATGTTATGAAATTTTGATTAGCCTGCTGTAAAATCCGAATTGTTTACCCCAAGTGTCTACAGTCTGACTCTCACAGTCTCTCTACACAGATAATGAAATGAACCGGGGCAGTGGGTGGGGGTGGGGGAAGAGTAATTTATGAAAACATGGTACACCATAATTTTGCCATTTTTCTGCAATAAGGATGGCAAATGATTCATGGGATAAAATGAAATATTTCTCACTGTCATTTCAATGGATCTAAGATTTACAGCTTCTTAACTTGGATAGGAAAAACTCCGTATGCATAAAAATGAATTGTAAATCAATTAATGATGGGGATGGGAAGAGGGGGAAAAAGCGGAGAGTGAAGCAATGGTGAGAAAAGGTACGAAGCAGCATATAAACGGGGTGGCTGTTTACTCTAACCCGAGGAGGGATGGGGCCGGGAAGGACGGCCGCAACCCTGCGTCATATGAGGGCACTGACGACAGGTGAAATGGTGCCATGCTAATTGAGCTGGCTACGTTTAGATTATTTAGACAAACAAAATCAAGTAAGTCTAGATGGGAGTCAACGAAAAAGCTAATAAAAATTTAGACTCACTTGTACAGAGAGGAGAGCCTCATACTTAGAACACAAAGTGTGAGGGCCTAAGGCAAGGAGGTGTGTGTGTGCTCATGTGCTTGAGTGTGTGTGTGTGTGTGTGTGTGAGAGAGAGAGAGAGAGAGAGAGAGAGAGAGAGAGAGAGTGTGAGTGTGAGTGTGTGTGTATTGCTTAAGACAGGGAGGTAGAGTGTGCATCTGTATGTATGTATATATGCCTCTCTGTGTCTTTGTGTCTGTGATGCTTAATGCAGGGAGGTGTGTGTGTGTGTGTGTGTGTGTGTGTGTGTGTGTGTGAGAGAGAGAGATTTCCCATGTCCCCACTCTGACACAACAGAGAAACCAACAGCAGACATGAAGAGGAGCAGATTTTCATACAGGAGCCATTTACTTGGAAGATGAGTGCAGGGTCACCTTGCACTGGGACTGCGAGGCTCAGAGACTTAGAGAACAAACAAACAGGACCATGTGCCGCTCTGAGATCCAAAGCACCCTCTGCGCCTTTCAGACCTCCTACGCTTCGGGTGAGATGCAGTACAATACCTTCCTAAAGGAGGCACCATGCAGACCCTCCTAGTCAAGTAACTACAATATCAATACTTCTGGTGGCAATGTATGAAAAGCTAATGATTCGGTGCCAGATGTGGACAGCAGAGATGGCGACGAGTCTGCTAGGGCAGTAGTTTGCTTAACTCACTCCAGGTCCTGAGCAGGTATTTAAGACAGAGAAGGACAGGAACTGATTTTCACGTTGCACCTCTCAGCATAGGGTCTGTGGGCTGTCTGTGGCGTCATCGAGGCTTACATATATCATGTTCTGTGCCTGCATTTCACAAGTTAGGTAGCTAATTAGAGACCTAAAATACAAAGTACAGGCATCAAAGGCTCATCATTTCTGCTTCCTCTACAGAATTTGTCTCATTACAAGGGCGCCAGATCAATTTAAGACTCCTGTTTCTTCTTGCCTTTATAAGTCGAATGCCATTAGGCGGATCTTACACCAGTGATAATGTGCTTGCTGTTCACAAAAACCGCAAAAAACTGCATGTTTCTTTCTTCTTTTTCTTTTTCTTTCTTTAGTGAGCATCAATTTTACATATTGGAAACCTGCGTGCAATATTTTGACAATTTTGACTTAGGTGCAAGCAAAATTTCATAAGCTGGATCTATGGAAAACGTTTTGAACTATGTATTTTTTCTTCTAGATGCTGAACAAATGGCTTATTGTTTCAAGTCTGTCTGGGAAGGAGCCTTCACTTGGGATACAGTTTCCAAGGACTATGAGAAACTCACAAATGCCTCTAAGTACGCTCAACCTGGAGGCAGCACTTGTGAGCAGCAGATAGAGAAAGCTCTCTCTGTACGTGTGCAAATTAAAACCTATAAAATAACGTGGGCAGTATAAAATTTGGCCAGTGTTAAACTGATAACAGCTTTACTGATTTACTGACAATGAAAATATATAGCATTTTTTTTTCTGTCAGAGCATTTATCAACACTTGGCAACCCTGCACTAACTTGACATGTAAGATGATCAAAATGGATTATGTAATCTTTCCCATTCATTTCTATTGATTTTAGTTATGATAAAATTCATCAGCATCCCTGGAAATGTGGAAGCTGAGAGGTTTTGGTTGACCAAAAAAAAAAAAAAAAAAAAAAAGAAAGGAAAGGAAAGGAAATCTATTGAGTTGTAATGGGATAAACGTAGACTAGGGTCACATAAAACAGACACCATACCCTAAAAGCTAAAGCAACAAATTAATACAAATAATTTTGGTGGCCTCATAAAATAACATCTGTCAATCCAGATGATTCACTTGAGATAAAATTACAAAATTCTAATCTCAAATAATGAATGTACGTCACATAAAATATAATCTCTGAAAATATTTTCAAACTTCTAGAAACTTCAGCAGTAATTAAAGTTATTTGTCGGACCGCGCGTAACATCAAAATGCCAACAAATGGACGGCTTTAATCAGTTTTATTGATTCATGCGTTCAGCTCTTACTCAGTTAAAAACAAGGCACATTAAATACATCTTCTTATTGCTCTATAAATGCATGCAGCTCATTCTGTATATCAAAAGTAATAAATAATACGAAGACAGTTATAAAAGTGACAGTCCAGCCTCACAGACGGCATTTAACAGTCCAGTCTAGAACGATAACCCAACACAATACATAAAACTGAGAGGGAGAGAGAGCATGCAGCAAGTGCGTCTGCACCAGGACTGGCTAAGAGCGGATGGTCTTCTTATACATAGTAGGGCTCTTTTATTTTTTTTACTCCCTAGAGTAAATAAAACACAGTGCAAGTTCACAGCATCAGTGTCATCAGTGTGATTACATTCATATGCAAAAAGACCTTTACAAATAAAAAATCGAGGGAAAGAGGAAAGAAATCAATGACAACCTCTATTTGTGCTGAGTTAAAATCAGAAGGAACATTTTTGTTGTACATGTTTTGAAATAGACAAAATCAAGGCATAACCTAAGGCAGATTACAAGCATGCACTTGAGAGCAGAGATCTGCTGTCACACTCGGTATGAACAGACTGGAGAGCAGGAAGATGCAGCAAGATGACTTTGAGGCAGACAACCGTAGTTAAACCAGTAATCCAGCATTATCGCTGTTATTACAACTGGGCCGGAGGCTAGTTAAAGGCATACTCAGCTCTCCAGCACAAATGGGCTTCCTTCACCTGAATCCCGTCAAAGGAAATTAATCAGTTGATGATAAAGGTTGATCTCGCATGCCCACTCCCACATCCAAACAAAATCAACAAATACCAGGTTTATATGACAAATCAAACATGGTTTATTCTCTGAATGAGTTTTAAAGGGGCTTCTACCCCTGTGTCCTTTCCTATTTGCTTAAATTGGATTTAAAATTTGAAAACCTGTACAGGTTTAGTTGGCAACTCATAGAAAAATGCAGGGGTGCCTCACTCACAGGAACGTGATAGAAGTAGTTCCTGTCCCACGTGAGCCTGTGGGATGGGTGAAGGAGCGTGTTTTAGAAGGAGCAGACTCTAAGCCAAGGCAGATATGCTCAAAGGAAGCACAGGCACTTCCCTTTGTCCATAAGGGAACATTCATAGCAAAGCATATACAAACAAGAGCTGCTTTCCCAGCACAGAGCAGCCTAAGCAAGTCACATTCTGAGCCCAGTCCCTACTGTAAGAGAATCAGGATGACACAAGCCACCGTTATCTTGATCTAACTAGAAAGAGAGAGAGAGAGGGGGGAGAGACAGAGAGAGAGAGGAAGGGAGTAGTGATGTAGAATATTGTGATATATCAGCTGGGATGTCTTAAGGACAGCTTTTCTGCCGACTTCACTGTCACGAGGTATAAAGTGAACTTTATTGTCATGATAGAAAAACACACTAAATTGCAAAGCCAAATGCTTCCATCTATTAAAAAAAAAAAAAAAGAATAAAAAACCAGTGTAAAAAATTGACACTTTGAAAGAAAAGAATTCACAGTGACATCTGCTGTGACATCACTTGTCCTGTGTCAGGGAAACCTGACACAGAAGGGGGAGCATCGATACTTCATCTGATAATGAGTTGAACTGTCTCTCCCGGCAGTCTCTGCATAGTTCAGGGGTGGGGGTGGGGTGGGTGGGGGCTGAGAACCTCCCAGCTTGTATTATGATATGTGGACTCATAAGCCATAATGAAGGAGGCAGAAAGACACACTGTTTGCATAACTAGGATAGGAGCACAAAAGTGTTTTATATACCAATTCACAAAGCTACGACACGGCCTGTGCAACAAAGACTGCTGGGAGGGAAGGGTGTGGGGGGGCTACACTTCCTACTATGCACAGGAAGCTAATCATTGGTCATTTCAGAAAAGGGAAGCCAATTAATAAGTATTAAGATTACTAGTTATAATGCCAACAGAATATAACAAAAACATCTTCCAGCTGGCATCTCTATTCTGTTAACTATTTGCTGAGTTTAATGGGCACTGATTTTTTAGGTTTGATTTGTGTGTGTGTATATGTATGTATGTATACGTCTGATGTCTTTGATTTTTATTTTATTTTTTGTTAAAAAGAGAATTTTTTCATTGAGCACACAAAGAGAAAGGCCTTCGGCAAACAGACTGGCCTCCAATATTGAAGTAGCATGCCTTATTTTAATTTCATAATTAAAGTTAACGGAAGTCTGCCCAATTCTTTTTTTTATTATCTCTTTGCAAATGCCAGCACTACTGGCCACCCCGACAAGAGGAACCCTGACAATGCTACATGCTGCAAGCTTCGGGACTTGTGGGATTGGAAATTGTGTTCTATCATTACTCTCATGAGGAATGGAAAGATTTGGTCTCATCCCATTATAGCCAACTTGCCAGTCAAATGCTGGTTTTGAAGTAAAAAAAAAAAAAAGCAAGGATTTTTCTGGCAACTATAATAGTCAAAGAAAGCCAGCAGTGCCTGGGGGGAAAATGAACTGCTGAGAAGCAGCTATCACGGTACCTCCCGGCAAATGTCAGCGCTGTCTTTATCTTACGCCTGCAAATCTGGAAGCTTTCGGAGTTTCTCTTTTAGAAATGTAACCAAATCTCAACCAGATCTGAACTTTGTCTTCCCTCTCCAGACCTAGCCAGAGTTACTCAATACAGAAAAGTGTGCAGTATTAATTGGGAGGGGGTGGGTAGAAAGACCGGATTGAGAAGTCTCCCAAAATATTATAATGTCAAGAGGTCAAGTGATTTTCTAGAAAAAAGAGAAAAAAATGCTATCTCCAGGCTCCAGCTCCCGAGCTGGGTGTTCAGGAAATCTTTCTAGTATCTTTCCGACCTACAGGGAGTCTGCCTCTAAAACTACTTTGAATGAATGAATGAATGAATGAATGGACAGGCAGAGTGTCAAGTCTGACAGGTTACAAAATGGATACAAAACATTAAATCAATGTGCACTAAAGAATAAGAAAAGCACTTTGTAGAGGCTAGACTGAATGGCAAATACAAATAAAGTATTGGCAAAATAAGTTGGCAAACACACCAACATCTTTAAAGTTTTGGAATGTTTTCCAGTGTTTTTTGTTTGTTTGCTTATTCCTTTTCTTTCTTTGCTTTTTTTCCCCTTGCTTGATTGTTTGTTTGTTTAAAAAAAAAGGCAGCTACAATAGCCACTATTTTAGAGTGGTTTAAGTCATCTCTGGTTGTACAATAGTGCTGGCCATCCTATGCTCGCTGGTTGCGGATTTACTGGTCAGACTCACAATCCTCCACAGCTTCGATCCACGGGGATTGGAACTCTGCGGTCCAAGTTCTCCTCGGCGGTTTTCATCAGGATGGCGAGTCGGCTTCCGGACACCCTTCCTTTCTGAACTGCGCTCATCAGCTTTAAGAGAAAAAGAAGGAGAACACTCAGCAAGCAGCCAGGCCAGCTCACTGGACGCAGCTCCAGAGCACTTCCGTCCACTCCGGAGCACACACTTCACTTCTTGAACAGTTCCAGAAGAGAGGAAGGGAGACATGTTCCACACTGCTGACAGCCTAGTAGACTGGCTGCCTTAAAAGCAAATTTAATGAACTCCTTCGCCCACAATGTGCAATTTGGGTCACTTTTAAAAAAAAAAAGTTAATGTCAAATACTGGATCTTTAATTCTATTTTTAAATTTTAAAAAGGAATCTCAGGGATAGAGCGAAGATAAACCATGACCTCCTATACTTATCATTTTTCGGTGTTATTATACTTGACAATTCAAGTCCTCTAAATTCAAATCCCTGGAAGTCTTTCTAAACAAATTTAAATATTTGTCATTGAAAATGAACTTCAAGATCTGCCCTAATTGAAATGATTTCAACACTCAGATTTTAGCTGATTCATTTTTATCCAATGGATAAAGTCAGAATTAAATCTAAAATTACATGCAGACAGTAGGCAAAGATCTTTGATGCAGAAAACTCCTCGTAATTCTGAGTATGAGGAGTACCTCCTTCTTTTACTAACTAATGGATTTTTTAAAATCTAATTTCTTCTTCTATTTAAAAAAAAGTACTCAATAGAGCTAGTTATATTTTTAAAAATACACGTAAAAATATTCAATTATTTCATAGTTAGGTTTTAGCTTCTGGAGATACATTTTGAAAAATGTGCTCCATATGGGAGTCCTAGGCATCTGCCCCAGGGCTGAACCTGAATCTCCTGACCTTATTAAAATCTGCTTCACAAGTGACTGCTTATGAGAGTCCTACATACACAAGTGTCATTATGGCCAGACCTGTAAACAAAATCCCACAGCTAGGCAGTCTCCATAACTCCTCTCATCAAGATGAGTGAAAACACCCATATCCAAAGGCAGATCTGTGACAGGGTAAACGTGGGCTCTTAATAGTCAGAAAAGAAAACATTCCATTAAACAATCAGATGTGGAAACATACTTTACATAGGATAAATATTTTACCTAAGGAATGCTGACATTTAAAGATAGAACAGTTTTCTGTTTATTGTTTTCTCTCCAATGCTGGGAGAACCTTGGGATTTATCAGAGGTAACAATTGTCAGAGCTGGGTTCCTCGCCTCTCTCAGCCCACGGATGGCGTTTTCTGTACTAACCTCAACAAACTAAAAGTTATCTATTAGTTATTAGATGTATCCAAGAACTGTACTGCAAGAAAAAAATAAGTGTGAACAGAACTCATGAGGACAAGAGCCAGTGTTTTATAACTAGGAAATTATGCTGTGTTCTTGAAAGCATGAATGGTTGCTTTTATTTAGAAATGGACAGGAAACACTTATTTATTTAAAAACTCTACAAGAAAACCTGCAGGTGGTTTAAATTATTTTCTATGTGTATAACTCTACTACATTCAAGAAAATTACTTAAAACCCGAGTCACACAACATGTTCATTAAATTAGATGCCCATTGTCTCTAAAGCCCTGGGTTTTTTAGGTCTAAATGCTGTTGTTTGTTTGCAAAACACAAGAAATTAACCATAAGCTATTTATTTAAAGAGTTTTCTGAAATTCTAAGACAAAGAAATGTTCTCCAGAAAAACTGTTCAAAACGAGGCATTAAATGTTTTCTGTGAGAAGTCCTAACCATAAATCTCAAATTCCATTTAAAATTCACATTCAGTTAAGCAGTTAGTTAAATAACTAAACACTCTTTTTTTGTAATGCTGAACACAACCTTCGAAAATTTTCTGCATTTAGATTCAACAATACTCTTATCTGCAGCTCATCTCCAGAGAGACAATTACCATTTCCTCTGCCTTGATCTTGTTTGTTTAACTTGACACAGTGAAGAAAGGGCTGACACTGACCAAAATCCCAGCATTAATTTATTTCATGTTCAGCATTCATCATTGCCATGGAGCAAGCAAAACCTGGCGTTCATCTGAAATGCCTGCCCAAGAAACACTACGCAAAAATCCTGGCTGCCTGAATCCAAAGAAACACTACGCAAGAAACCCGGCTGCCTGAATCCAAAGTGTTCTTCAAATGATCAGTCCTCTGGACGTTGTAGAAATTCTTTCCTTTACAGAACTATTAAGGGGTGATGTAGAGCATCTAGTGTGAGTTTAAAGGAACAAAATGGATTTTCTTCATGGTTAGAATGATTGAACTATTGAAGCCTTAGTTGAACATCAGACATGGAAATGTTTAAGTGTGTGGTCTTGATCCTGGAGTTTGCTTCCTTCCCATTTGCTTTGCCTGGTTCTTCAATAAGAATTGTCTAATTGTATTCTTAGGTGAATAACATTACTCAATGAATAAAAAACCTATGGGTTATAATTTCTCCCATATAACAATGAACAGTGACTTTTCAAATTAGAAGAACTCTGTTGCTTCTCGTCACAGGCAGCGGGGCAATCATAGTTCACAACATTGCTCTTTAATTATACAATTCTATACACAATTAACTTAGGCTTAATCAAAATTAGCCAATAAAACAGGTGCCTCTTATAAAAAGAAAGAAATCAAGCAGACACAAACAGAGCTCATCCACAAGGGCAGACAGACCAACTGCTGCTGGCTCAGGCTAGGATTTCAGAATGAAGCAACGAGCAGGTAGACTTAAGAATCCCTTCTCAGGATGACAAAAAGCAAAGGAGAAAACACAGAGGCATCTGGCTCATCAGAACTCACCTGCAGAAACTCATGGAGCTCAACCTGTCCATTTTTGTTCAAATCCACTTCGCAGAGAATTTCATGTAGTGTGTTTTCGTCCATTTGGACATTGATACTCTGGGGGAGAGGAACAAAGAGAGATGGGGGTTGAACTAAAACTTACGTGTAGCTTTCTGCTAATGTGACTAGCCTGTTCAAACCTTTAAAATACTACATGTGAAAAATGCGAACCAATATTAAGTTTATATCTTTCTATACCACAAAACTGATAATGGAAAGAAAAAGTAGGTATCACCTCTAGTACACGCTGAACATCAACAATGGTAATGAAGCCTTTTTCATCTTCATCAAACTTATGAAATCTCTTCTTGTACCTACAACCCAAAATTGAATAATGGCAGACAGTCTTACATAAAAGAGTGGACAGGAAGAGAGGGGGGGCTGTAGAAGAGGAGGACAGGAAGAGCTATTAAAAGTACCTATCAATGTCTGAAGGCAGCAGGCTGATTTCAGTACTATCTGTAAGCTGTTCTGTTCGAGACTTATAGCCCATTTCATAGTACAGAAACTTCGTGGCTATTTCAAGTTCTTCCTACAAAAGAAAAGACACATGCACAAGGGTTGCAGATTAATAGGAGCTATTGACTCCACCCACCCCTTTTATCAGCAGAAACTGATTCTCATTGAACCAACATCCAGTTTTCCTGATGTTCCAACACCTAGTTCCCTCTAGTTGGGCAAGTTAAGACACAGTCTAATATACAAAACACTGCTGCGACCTTCCACACTTGCTTTGTCTGCCTGCATTTGTCTGGTTCTTCCTCAAGCTCTGACTCTAAGTAGGCACTCTCTGGAGGGGCTTGCGATCCATTCATCTTTTCTTAAATTTCATAGAGCATGTGTGTCACCTGTCTTGGACCGCTTCCCCACACTATCAGGAGGACCATTCTGCATGTGGTAACATTGCAGCTTCTTTTTACGGTAGTGGCTATTGTACGGTGTTGATTTATCAAATTCTACAAGAGCAAATACCTAAAGTGTGGTGACAAGAAAAGCAAACAAAAGGGTCTATCTGTATGACTTGAGCATCTACTCAGCACTCCAGTGCCTGCCAGTGGTCAGCCATGTAGAGGTTGGGTCAAGGGCTTCAATCAGTCAATCAGTCAATCAGCATGAAGCTGTGTGGATGTGAAGCGGTCTGTAAGAGATGTAAGCCCCCTTAATGACTAAGTCATCTCTAACAGCCTAAAGCCATGGAGACGTTGTCATACGCCATCTCCTAGCAAAAGCCAATGTATATCTTAAACCCCCAGCTTCACAAGCCCTACAGAGTGAACGTGAAACTGAAATGACCATCCGTTGAGGCTGGGGAAGCTAACCCACTGTGCAGACCATGGCAGTGACAAGGCTTAGTATTCTGTTTCCTTAGACAAACTTAGATTATTCCTTTCCACCTCCTTTCTCTTCAAAAGTAGATGCAAAGAAAGAAAGAAAACATCATGAGTGTTGCATAATACTGATTGTAAGAACTACACAAACGTGTCTACTTCTACTTTTCTGTGGTGAACTCTCAGTCTCCAGTGGAATTCTTCACTGGAAGACTTCTCTCTTCACATGAGAAAATCCACCAGTCATGGCTTTAAAAGTTCGACTAACCCAGCACTAGGTTTATCATTTGTTTCTATAGCAACTCTCCTGGTACACTGGTGGCTATTGTTTTAATTTATTATCAGATATTCACCAAACTAGACTAGGTCAAGGGGACGACACAGTGCTTGTAATCTGCTCTTATAAGACCTTTTCAGAGATCAGAATTGGTGATTTGCAAAAATTCATGGGGCTGTGTGAAATACAGTCCCTTTATATCACTTCTATAACATTCTCTTGATCCTTACTGTAATATGAAAACAATATGAAACATTTTTAGGGGGCCCTTATTTATACAAATACCCTATACTTCTTGCTAAATAATAATAAACATAGTGAATATAATAAAAATTAATGAACGCAATTAAGAAAAACAACCAGGATCAATGTGAAGACCATTCCTACGTCACAAAGACATATTTTGCTTTTTGCCTTTTTGATACTGGTATTGTGCCAGCAGTGGTGGTGCATGCCTTTAATCCCAGCACTTGGGAGGCAGAGGTAGGCGGATTTCTGAGTTTGAGGCCAGTTTGGTCTACAGAATGAGTTCCAGGACAGCCAGGGCTACACAAAGAAATCCTGTCTCTAAAAAACCAAAAGAAAAAAAGAAACCGGTATTGCATGTGCCACCTTCTGTTTTCTAGTCTTTTTCTATTAGATTAATTTAGAGATCACAGACAAGAAAGGATCCCAACAGCAAGTTCCCTGACTGGAATAAAATTTATGAGGAGTCACCTCCTACCTCACTATGTTTTCTATCTGATTGAAATTTGAAATTCACGGATTCACAATGACAATCAAGATGCATGTTACATGAAAATCGCACAATCTCCCTGTCTCTCCTCTGGATAGCATCTCCCTATGTTCTGAGTGATGCTTGTGCCCTTTGCTGCTCCGCCCTCCTAAAAAGAAAGTTTAGTCTGAGGTCTCCAAGGAAATTTCTCTGTTGGAACTGACAATACACATAGCATTTTAAACGTTTCAAATCATCTGAACTAAAAATAAAGCTTCCCTTATTTATTTAACACAAAAATTTCCTGTTTGTCATTTCTCACACACATCAATTCGCAACCAAGCGTACACAGTTGGGAGATCCCACTTTCCTTCATGTCCTTTCCTGGCCTTCAGTCATTGCCCAACTCCACCACACAGCGCCGGTCGGTGGACTACTTTATTTTTCTCTATCAGTTGACGTTCAGTCTCAATGAACCATGTCTCTAAAGATGTCTGTAAACTTGGAAGACACGCATGCATTTCTGACATCTGCGTGTGTTGTAGCCATGCAGAGTGGAGGGTCCGTGGAACTTTGAGCTATTTATTATTCCCTACACTGTTGGGCATCGTGCTCAGTATACGGGTCACTCATTGGATATTGACCGTGGAAACAACACAATTCATCTATGCAGAGTTATTAATCACCCTGCTCCTCTTTAGCTTTTGCAGGTTAAATAATCCCAATGCTTTTAACCTTTTCTCAAAAGTACAACTTTCTAACCTTTTCATTCTTTTTTTCTTCTCTTTTGTACTCTGCAGACCATCCACTGTCCTCATTAAGTGCCCCCTCCCCCTTGCCTCAGAAGCCGAATAATACCTTTAGCTGTTTATTTTTGTTACTTTATGGAGGTTCAGAGTAGTCTTAAGAACATTCGTCTACACATAAAGTTTGAAATAAAGTTAAATCTCAGTAAGCACAAATAGTTTTTAGAATTTTCTTTCCTCCTACCTCCTAGCACAAAAAGTTATTTATAAGAACATGCCCCAATTCTTCTACACAGAAAAAAAAAAGATACACATTCTTTTGCTGTATTCATGAAGAGTTGAAACTCAAGAACTGGAAGAGTTTTAAGCCATTACAGAAGTTTTGGATGCAACTCCACAATCTACTGCTTCTAGAAACTGGGTCTGTTTCCTCAACTGTAATATTTGAGTGACGGCCATTCCCTTCACAGCTGGGTACCAGTACAGGTCTATAATCCAGCTCTTAGAGCCTGGGCTGTCTGTTGGGACGCTTCGTCAACAGTCCAAAGACTGGGATACTCTTCACACAGACACAATGAGGACATCAAGGCACTGACCACAGATTTCTACCACAATTCACTAAAGAATATGACTACTTAGAATCACTACTTCAGAATTTTTAAAATATAGGATCACTGTGCCACTGAAGAATGTAATAAAGTTAAGCCTCTAAACTGTCCCTTTCACCCATATTTCCCAGGAATTCCACCTTTAGGAACCCGTAGCATAATATGAACACTTGAAGGTTAGGCTACATGCCTAACATTCATCTGCACTGTACATGACAAGATGAATATGCCAAGGAGCCTTCTGTCCATGAGCCATGAAAAGAGGTTTAGAGCTGATGGTACCTTGACCTCGGACTTCATGTTAGAAAATAAATAAGAGAATTAAATGTTTGCTATTTGAAGCAGTCCACTGTTTCAGTAGTCCCGATGTAATGTTATCCTCTGAGTCACAATGCCCTCTTAGTCTTATGACACTCCCCTGACCTAAGCAATTACTCCTTTCTATGTCTTCTATACCCTTCCTTATCACTCCAGCCTCTATACTTTGAAGTGTTCCTATGCTAATTCCAGGGCCACTTTCTTCACCCACCAGTATTCAGTCCCTCCCCCTCTCCATACACACATCATTGTATCTAATATAATGTCTCAAAAGCCAATTTTAAAATATACATTCAGTTAAGGCCTCTGGACACATCCAATGACAGTTTGGATTATATTCTCATATAATCTGCAAAATTGTTAAGCTGGAAACACTGCCTTACCTGGAGAGAAGTCAGTACAGTGCTTTAGACACACCAGAGCCTACATCAAGGTAACAATAATGAATGCAATAAGACTGCACCCTGATTTGAATGATCCTGGTGAGATTCTGAGAGACTTTGGCTGGGTGTTTGAGTGAATAATACGATGCTGAAGTTGAGATCTGAGCACTGTGGGGCAATGAGCGGGTATGACGTGGAAAAGACTCGAGGAACAGTGCTTGACAAAGCTGTAAGTGACTCAAAAGAAATGTTCCTTCTGAAGGTAAAACAGTGTTCAAGTCAGGCATTATTTATAGTCTTGGCTGTCCTGAAACTCATTCTGTAGAGCAGGTTAGCCTTGAACTCAGAGATCCACCTGCTTCTGCCTTCTGAATGTTGGGATTAAAGGTTTGTGCCGCCACTACCTAGCAAATTTATTTTTTTTTAATTTGGTAATAAATATAAAATATCAAACAACACTTTCATGTTTCTTCATATTGCAATGTCTCCCATCATTTAAAATATTAACTGATTCGAATAATAAGCCCTTGCTGGTCAAGCAGTAAAGCTACTATTTTAAATCCAAGGATTATCAAGAGCAGAAATTAAGAGTATTTTCAATGAGACCTAGAAAAGGCTGCACCCAACTGTCTTTTTTTCTTTCTTTTCCAGGAATTATGATCAGGATTTAAAAGCAATCTCTAGATTTCTATAATAATGAAACTTTGGCAGAAGAATATCTTTCCATTTTTTAAGGCCTAACAATACTAGATATGTATAATACAAAAGTTAACTGGAAACCTAAAAAACATCACCATAAAGCCCTAACAGACCAAGCTGTTGCATGTCTGTACAGAAGGCTTTTGTACAATACCTGTTTCCTCAATTCACTCCAGTTCAATTCTCGGCCCATTAATTCAACAATCCTGGGCAGGGCTTCCTCTGCAGCCTGAACATTGAGAAAGGCCAAGCGGGTGCGACGTGAAATCATGTCAACCGCGGTACACGCATACTCCTTAATCCCGTATTTCACCTAAGATAAAAAGAAAAGAATACTACTTTGGATCTTTCCTTTAAAAACAATAAATTTTCACATTTTAAAAGAAGCTTTGAGAAAGGGTGGTGTTTCTCCGCAGCCTCTCTGGCTCTCCATTGGACACAGGTGCAGTTGTGGAAGGTTGGAAAATCTAGTGAGTTAGGTATGAGCAAATGCCTTTTCTCTCGGTTGCTGAGAAGTCCCTGTCCCAACTCTGCCCCCAACACTGAGCATCTCCCTCACAATTTCCATCCCAGACGCCATAACAGGATGGGCCTAGGAGCCCTCCCTACTCTCTTGAATGCCATCAATAAAGTTCACTGCTCACCCCCCCCCCCAAAAAAAAGGAAGATAGAGACATCACTTCTCACCATCCACAGGAATCGCTCTCTTTGCTAACGCATACTGCAAACATTAATTTACATGGTGGAGAATGCAAAGGCTGAGAGCTGAAAGAAAGCTACGGTTCAACTCTTTCGGCTGTAAAGTTTTTTGCGCCTTAGAGACAAACAAGTGTCGATTACTGACCACTACTGATTGATGGCACAAGGAAACCCCAGCATGGTCTGGTCTCTGGTTTCAAGAGTACCAGAAAACAAGCAGAGAAAATAAAGAGAAATCTCTGAGAAATGATCACAGCTGGAGAATATGGAACCAGACTGGATAGAAGTGAACTTAAAGACCTACAAAGCAACAGAACTTTCAGACTCTCGATGCTCCTTGAGAGAACTCTGGAGCTCACACTCGTACTCTTACCACTAGCAACATCACTTGGGAGTTGCCAAAGCCCTCAACCTTACTGCACACTTTGGCTGACGCATGTGCTTTGAAACGTAACAGTGCATAGCTGTTAAAGGTGGAATGAACCCATGAACAGCAGGGCTTCACACACAGGAAGTCCTTTGGCCACCACCTACCTCTGCTTCGATGTATGGAAATTCTGACACAAGACGCACTCCAACCACGGGCCACCGTTTTCCAGTCACACTTGCCATTTTGGCCACCTCGAAAGCCTTGTCACCATAGGTTTTGGCCAGATGTTGTGCGACCTACAGAAATGAAAACTGCGTTAGACAGGCACTCTGGGGGTTGGTCCTTTCAGGTACAGAAGAAAGCAACAGTGCACTCTAGCGCTGTCAGTTTCCCCACAGCCTGTAATGAATAGCTCTCGGGGAGTATTAGGTCCAGGCTCTGTGGGAGGAAACCACTTGGGTTCTGAATGCTTAGGCCAGCACTGAGTCAGCATCTGTGTCCCATAAGATCAGTGACTGACAGCTGGAACTTCAGCTTCATTTTCCTCCTTGATCTCACTCCTGAAGAACACTCTTCCTTGCACTCAAGATGCAAAGAGGTTGGGGGAAGTTTTGCCTACTAGAAGCAAACTGAACAAACTGGAGATTTCAGAAAAGAAACTAAATGTGCGTCATGAAATTTTTAAACAATATAATAAAGTTGGATCATCCTTTCTGGTTTTGTGGTGTGTTTGTTTTGTTTTGTTTTGTTGTTTTCTAAGCCCAGGAAACGGTCACTCTAAATCAGAGAGGCCACACAACTCACAGAGATATCAATACTGACAGAGATCTCAGTAACATCAAAGCAAGGTAGGGTAGCAATGTCCACGAACCTCACTCTCAAGCCCATAGTCCTGCACAAGCCTGATGTAGAGCGTGGGACTCCAATCTTTGCCTCCTTGGAGGAAGAGCCCAACTGTCCTACTCGGTCCTGCATTCAAGTTGTGAACCTTGATAGCTGCATTCACAGTATCTTCTGCCATGGAGCGATATGTGGTCCACTTCCCACCTACAAGGAAATCGTTAAGCCATTAAGTTGGCATTCTGAGTTTTTCTTATAATTGACCACTGATCAATAACAACAAAAGTCACCTCTTGGCAAGAAACAAGACAGAACACTTGTTCATTGGAGCGGAAAAGAGCAACTGGAAGAATGAATCAGCCCCACGTACCTGCTATTGTGATGAGGCCACTGTCACTGACATCCACAACGTGATTTCGAGAGATGGACTGAGTATCTGCAGACTTGGGATCGGTAACAAGGGGACGGATACCACTCCATGCAGCTAGGACATCCCCTCTTCTCACTGGGACAAATCAGAAATGTTTGAAGGAAAGATGAATGTACAGGAAAGAATTTAGAAGTCTAGAGGCACAGGTAAGATGAAAGAAATTAGCCTGAAATGAAACAACTGTGAGGGTGGGAATTCTGTGACACAAAGAAAATTTGCTTTGGGGGGAGGGGGGAGAAGAAAGAACCTGAAAGTCATGGGCAAACGCGTCAAAGAGGAAGCCACATTAGGCAGTGTCGACAACTCTAATGGGGAAAAGGATTGCCACAAGAGAAAAATAAAGCATTCATTAATTTTTATGATTCATTCTAGAAGAAACTTGACTCTCTCCTCAAGAGTGACAAGAACTTGGTTAATGAACCTTGTGGCCAGATGTGCTCTCTCTTCAGTCCACTCACCTATGAACAGCTGCAGTAGGCCCCACTCTGTGAAAGACAGTTCTAGTCTGAAGTCCTCTCATTTCACCTCACAGAACCCTCAAAGCATTGGGAATTTTTCTCCGTAACTGGCTATCATGAGTAACTAGCTTGTCCCTGAAAATGTCCTTTTCCCAGAGTCAGGATTGGTTCTTCTTGACTTTACTCCTCAAACTGAGGTGTCCCTCAACTGAGGACAACTTCTACTCTCTGGTCTTTTCACATCCTTAACTTCTGTAAATAACCCAGAGATAGGCATATAGGCTCCTCTTAGTAGTGACGTGATGCTTGTTGTAGGATATGAACGTTCTTTCCATAACAAGATAATACAAAGTTATTCTTTATCTCTGGCAAAACACTAATACCGATACCAAGAAATCAGATATCTGCTGAAAAGCATTTGTTATTGATCTACCAGTGGGTGAGGGACATATGAGGGAAGGAACACATGTAATCCTTGCTCAGGAAGCTGAGGCAAGAGGCTTACCATGAGTTAGAGGCCAGCCTAGACTACCACCTATAAGGTTCAATCCTGAGGAAGCTACATAGATCCTATCTCAAAATCAAATTAGCTTTCTGGTAAACTAACGCATCCAAAATAAATCTAGCATATTTTAATGTAGGTGATTAATGGCCAGTCTTGAAATGGCTGTGGTCTGAAAGAGAGGGTGCACATCCAACAGTTATACTGCATCAGGGACGCAAGGACATAAAGAGCTGCTGAGGAAACAGCTTCAGTCTTACAGCTGCACAGTCTGGTCGACTAGAGGCTATGGGAGACCTTGTGTCTGGTCTCTGGCACCCCTAGCTCTAGCCCTCTGGTGCTCGCATTCTCTTACATACGTGTAATCTTGAGATTTCTGCAGCCAAGGGATAACCCTGCTTCACTTCACTTAAAGGTCTACACTTCTTTAAAAAAATAAAATAAAATAAAATAAAAAACTTCCAACATAAATAAAGTGTTTTAATCTTTGTAAAATTCTTAACCAGGAAATTACTATATTTTCCATTAGTATTCACATAGCCCTCAGAGTTAAAAATAAAGCAACCAATGCATCTTTGACGTCACTGTGGTCAGTGAACAGTCCTCCTGTGTCTGTGAAATTCCTTTGGTAGCCACACTGATCAGAAATTTGGTTAAAACCCTTGAAGCCCCATGACTAATGTCTGAAGTATTTTAGGGGAAATTGGAATTTCCAGAATAAACGTGAAGCTGTGTAAAGCAACTCTCCGGCCAAGGCTTCACCTTTTCCACTCTAATGGACACAAAACAACACATGTCCAAGGTTGTACTATTGTAAACAGGGCCAACCTGAGACACTCATGGAGTTGTTTAGAAAGTGGAATGAAATAGTGAACAGATTTATATTGTCTCCACCCTTATTTCCTGGACTGGCCCTAAGACTTACTAGCCATCAGGAAGAAAGAGTTCACAGCCAGGAAAGTCCTTAATACTTGATATGTTTTTTTTGTTTTTTGTTTTTTTTTTTTTTGCTTGAAATTTGTATCACGATGCTGTCATCAGTTTGAGGAAGTGGGTGAGTGTGTGGAAGTAGTTGGAGGGAATACTGGTGGAAATGGTGCACCTATTAGACACATGGATAAAAGCCTCAAAAAATCGAAGTTTTTAAAAAGGAGATAATATAGATTTAAAAGAACGAAATTTTATCAGATGGATTTTAGAATTATTCAGAAAAAAATACATTTTACAAATAATAATATCAGGCTGGAGAGATGATAGGATAGTGGTTAAAAGCACTGGCTGCTCTTCCAGAGGCCCTAGGTGCAATTCCCAGCTCCCATATGACAGGTTCACAATTGTCAATTCCACTTCCAGAGGTCCTGACACCCTCAGACTTATAAGCAGGCAGAACATCAATGCAAATAATATGAAATTAAATACATTTATTCTATATGGTCTATATAACTTTCTTATTACTAATCCACAGTAAGGTCATAAAATTCCATCTCCACTACCCTCCTTCCCCCCCCTCCCCCCCACGATTTACTTACTTACCCATTCTCCACCTGCTCACCCTCTCTCAAACTCAACACATCGATTTTTACAGATTACTGACAATGCTATTTGCTACCGACATCTATAACCCACCACCACACAGACTCAGCAATGTCGGCCCAAGCTCATGGCTACAGTTGTATGTTCTGCCCAGGGAGGATGGAACATACACATAGAAACATCAGTTCTAACTGTCAATGAAAAGAAATTGCAACTAACTGAAGCTGACAGAACTCTCTCTTGATCAATTAACCAACATGGAATCCTTGCACACTTGGGAAACAAACTTAAGGAGGAGATTCAAAGGAGATAGATAATCAGAATAACAAACCACCATTTGTCTTCTCATAACTGTAAGCATTTGCAGCCGTGCTATAACCACAAGGGAAGCAGTCCAAGGATATGACAAGAAATCTTAGAGGTGGTAGAGCAAAAGATTAACATCTACTTAAGTCGTTGCTCAACTACTAAACTAACCACCTTTTTGCCTTCTTACATCTGGAATTCTTGCTTCATAAAATAGCAAGTTGTAACCTCCCTCAAAGGGAGGTTTTGCAAAAACTCCATTATGCAAAGACTCCACT
This sequence comes from Apodemus sylvaticus, assembly GCF_947179515.1. Lineage (NCBI taxonomy): Eukaryota > Metazoa > Chordata > Mammalia > Rodentia > Muridae > Apodemus > Apodemus sylvaticus. The sequence continues at coordinate 37,283,948 of NC_067476.1, read as the reverse complement.
ATTATGCAAAGACTCCATTAAACCAAGTATTTCCTTCTCTACAATACTTCCATGATCTAAACTCCAATGAGCAGGACAGTTCTACAGACTCTTTTTGCAATGTAGGGGAAAGTCTGCTATTAGATTGCCCAATTTACTAGCCAATAGCAGAAGCAACTAATGCCTGGAAATGTGATTTAGGCAACTGAGGAAGGGAAACTGGACTTAATTTAAATAGCTGGTGGACAGGTCTCTCAAGGCTCCCTAGGATACAGGCAGACTGATCCCAGTAGATCACCAAGATGGCTACTCACCTTGCCCTCATTTCTAAGACACAGCCTTACTGACATTTGACTAGTTTGCTTTGCTCCTAAGAATGTGCTTTCATACCTAATGCAACAAGCCTCATGGTCCTTACTTTCCATTCCAAACGATCCCCCATTCTTACAGAACTCATGAAATCACTATATCTATACAACTAAATAGTCTTCTCAAATTATTAAGCTGACACTGGTCCTATCATACACCTTTGTAGCCAAGAGTAGGTAGTGAACAGGGACTCCTCTAACGGTCCACAGTTAGAAGAGTGGCAAGTGTCACTTGTGGAAAGCACAACAAACTGGGGCTTTTGTGTCTTAGAACTAAGACTCACACTGCTCACACAGCTAATCAAGATTCCCTTCCTTTTCCTTCTCTTCCTTGCCGTGTGACTTGTCTTTACCAGTAGAGAGTCTAAGATCACCCAATACTCTAAATACTATACCATGTAAAAAACAACATAAGAGTTTGAAGTATTATACTGGGATACTGAAGAGTTCTCTGAGTCCAGAGTGGTTTGTGTCTTAGGCATGGAATCACTGGACTTGGGAGGTTGAGACAGAAGAAATACCTTGAGTTCAAGATCAACCTGGGCTACAAAATGAGAGTCTGGCTAAATAAATACATAAATAAATAGGAGCATAGCATATGCTTTTAAGGCCAGCACTCAGGAGACAGAAACAGATCTCTGAATTGGAGATTAGCCTGGTTTACAAGAAGAGTTCCAGGATAGCCAGTGCTATAACAGTGAGACCCTATCAAACTCATTTCTATTATGTCTTCAATAATTCAGTTGTTCAGTTTACTCAATGATCTGAAGAGTAAGATAGAAATTATATAAAGAAGAACAGAACTTTCATGGCTCCTTGAATGAAAAAAAGCTCAATGTGATTGTTTTAGATTATAATTAATACTTTTCTCTCAAATCCTTAGCAAGACAAGTGTGTGTTTTAAGATTAATAGAAGTGGAGGCCACAGGAAGTGACAATGAACCCTAAAGGCATGATGCTGTTTGGTGTTAGTTATCTAGGTGTGCCTTTAGAGAAAGGGAGGTTCTTTCTCATGCTTGTCACTTTCAAAAAACTTCTGAAAGAGCCACGTGAAAATATCTAAATGAACACAGGGACACAGTGTCAGAAATCAATACTTCTCCACCAGCATGTTTAACCTGCTGGAATGAAGTGTTAATCACAGAAATAAGATACCATATTACATTTATAAACTAATGAAACCAGAAAAAGCAAGGCACATGACACTCTAATTAAACAGCTGGAAGACAGCCAAGCCTGTGTAAGTTGATAACCCGAGTACAATCTCTGGCGGGGAAAAGGCAGGTCTGCAGCGAGTTGATATGGCCAGCTCGGTTGTTAATTGAATAACAGGCAATCTATAAACACTACTAATTGCACATGTGCAAGCCCATGTGCAAGTGCAGAGGCTGCGGGCTGCATCGAGAAGCACCCCAAAACACTGCGAGCCTGGATGAAGCGCCCAGCAAATCTTCTGACTCTCTTAATCCACTGCAGCCATAGCTTAGTCCCGACCACAGAATCCCTGATTAACCTCTGCACAGTAACTTAATGATACATTTTTCAAAAGATCATTTTTCTTCCTAACACAACACGAACTGCAGAACTATCAATTACCCATTTCAGCAAAGAACAAACAAGTAATCTAGAAATTTCAGCCTGGGAATGGAAAGCTTTCTAAATTGTAAAAGAAGACATGGGCTTATTCCCAACAGGCAAAACGCTTTTCAGATTGTTCCCAGGCATTCCGCAGAAGCGCAGCAGCTGCTGAGAGCAGCAGGAGTGTTAGGATTTGACACCTTTCTCTTCCTCTCTCTCTTCAGGATAGAGCCATTCGAGGAGACTTGGAAACTGTTGTCAGAACTTATCCATTTAAGAAAGCCTTTTCGTATGGTTAGAGTGACCTCAATGAAGGCGAGGCATTTTGAATCTGGAGCTCTGGTCTAGCAAGTAGATCAGAGGGTAAAGGCAACTGCTTGGGAAGCCAGACAATTCAACTTGGATTCCTACGACCCACATAAAGGGAGACAGAGACACAGCTTAACAAGTGGTCCTCTGCCATCCACTCTCATACCTATACATATACAGACTCACAGACTGACGGACACACACACACACACACAATTCAAGCACATATCATCCCAAAGGTATATGATCTTGAAAGGTTCATTTTAAGGGTCATTCCTTGAAATAAAGAGAAACTTAATCCAGTCTGTACTGATCCCATATCACATCTTGTAATCCAGAGCTACTGTACACTATTTAGAGGATCATATGAGAGCCAGACTGACTTAAGACTCATCATGGACCCAATACTACTAAGCTATGCTCAAAAAACAATGTCTCTGACCCTCAACTTCAACTACTGCAGGAATTGCACTGCTCTTAAAAGGAATGTAGACATTTCCTTAGAAGGAAAGATTGGCAACATGCTTGCAGAGCGCTCACTGACTATAGAGCTGAGAAAGGACAAAGAGGGGGACCATTTAAAAAGAGTCTGCAGAGTGGCAAGGCTTTGTTTCCCACACATCTCTACTAAGACATAAGAGGATGCTGGACTCCACCAAATCACCTAGAGAAAACCTACAGCTAGGGAAGTCTTCACTGTAAGATACAGTGAGCGTCAGCTAACTGCTTCCCTTTATCAAGGCTCAGTGCAATTATTTAAATAAAGGGAGTCCAGTCGACTAGAAAGGAGAATGCAAAGAAAACATGAAGAACTATTCTTCATTAAAATTTTAAAGTATTTATTTAAGCAAGGAAAGGTACGCACAGCTGACAGAGCTGTCACCTCCTGGATACTATAACTAATGGGCACAGTCTCAAGATGGCCCCCATGCAACTAAGAGAAAAACCTGATCAGTAATGTTCGACCACTTTCGTAAACTTTAGAATCCTTGCTAGTTTCTCCACTTCTCTGATAACCAAAGGGTAAGGGATTTGAAGGGGACTCTGGAGAGGCCAAGCAGGAATGGCCACATCATTTATTTATAGGCAGAGTAAAAACGCAACCACCTCTGATAGATGTCAAATCTATCAGGGCAGATTATCACATTCATCATGGACACAATACAGTGGCTTTCCAGGACCCATCACTGCTGCTAGCACACCCAGCCTATCAGCACAGTGAGCAGACAGGATTCATGTCCTTACGGCATTCACATAAGACTGTCCAAGGAAGTGTCCATATGGGGGAGTTCTATACTCTTGGATTCGTTCTATACTTTGTTCCTACAATCTTACAGCACATCTGTAACCATTCTCTTGACAAACATTGTACAAAAGTGAGTAGAAATCATTATCATATCAAAACACTATCATATCCAGATATCCAAACTCCATATAGATCTCTTCAAGTATAATGGAAAAGAAAAGTATCATGTTTAAGTTGGAAGGATGTTTAAGATACTTAAATAGAGAAGTTAAACAAAGCATGGCTCCCTCCAGGTGATATGTATTGAACATACACAATTGTTTTAAAAATTAATAATATTGATTTAATAAGTGTGTGCTGCGGGACAGTGGTGGCGCACGCCTTTAATCCTAGCACTTGGGAGGCAGGGGCAGGTATATTTCAAAGTTTGAGGCCAGCCTGGTCTACAGAGTGGGTTCCAGGACAGCCAGGGCTACACAGAGAAACCCTGTCTCAAAAAGAAAGAAAGAAAGAAAGAAAGAAAGAAAGAAAGAAAGAAAGAAAGAAAGAAAGAAAGAAAGAAAGAAAGAAAGAAAGAAAGAAAGAAGAAAAGAAAAAAGTGTGTGTGCTATTGTTGCAGATATTCTATTCAGAATAGGCTTATATCCATGTCTTTAAATTAGAAGTAACTAATAATATACAGTACAGACCAATCAAACTAAGACAGTAATCTGAGCAATTTTCTAAAGTTCTTTGTTTTGTTGGGAAATACATGATCACACAATGGAAAACCCGTTTAGGGAAAAAGGATTCTTAAGTGCTAGATAGTGAGCTGTATCCAGACAAAAATAGTGTCTGCATTTCCTCACCTGAGGCCAACGTTATGACTGCTCATAGAAATAGATGAACTGTTTTTTCAAAACCGTTAAACCTGTCTCTTTTATCATAGAATGAAGGCAAAAGTAATGTCCCTACCAAATTCCCTGAGCTTTCTCATTTGGAGTTCAGCAAATCAGTGAGTAGGTCTCAGAGATCCAGGGTCTCAGAGATCACAAATATGTAGAGCTTCTTTGAAGCCTGGGGGTTGCAGGCAGTAGCTATGTAATCATCACCACACAGTGAGAACATGGAACTACATGGCAAATGTTATGGAGATCATTTGGATTACCATGAGAAGAGAAAAAAAGAAAATGGAAAGACCCATTCAAAGAAGGAGCAAAGTAACTTTTGTTCTGAAGTCTAAGCTCTACTAAACAGTGTGCCACTCCAACATAATTCAGAAGAAAAAAAAACCAATGAGAAAATGGTAAGTCCTAATGCTCATGTCCTGAGGAGAAATCAAACAAGATTGGGGGAGGGGGGTGGAATGGAGAAGAATAGAAGAGGTTGGCTACTAAAATTTGTGGACAATCTAGTGAGTCAATTAGCTTGTATCTCAAGATGGACCATGGAAAGCATATTGAACTCAGACACCTGTGCCCTACTAATAGTAAGTGTAAAAAAAGACTCATGCCCACCATATAGACCTTGGGGTATCATTACCATAGATAAAGCCACTAAAGTGAATCTGATCAGGATGACCCTTATGACACAAAGAGGGAAGGTTTGGGGAAGAAGTATGCCCAGTCCACCAATAATCCTGGAAATGTGGATATGTAGGACATGGTCTCTTTGATTTGATAACTGTTTAGTGCAAGTTAACTACCGATCATTGCAAAAGACTACAAAGCTGTCAGGAAAATACACCATGGTTGTAGGATCAGCAATCAAAGAGAACTATTAAATAGAAAAAAAAAAAAAGCCCTGAAACCATCAATAGCTAACTAGGTTACTTTTGCTCCAAACAGTCATGAAGAATAAACTATAAATTAGCTAACAAATTTTGTAGATGAAGACTCCCAACTCAATGGGAATTCAAGAACACATCTTAGACCAGTCTTAGAAATACTATCATGATATGCCAACACTATAATGGCTATCCGCTGAAGTGATGAAGACAGGTGACTTCTGAAGTATAAATATTTTTCCCTAGATGGTGTGATGGTACAAAGGACAGCCAAGAAGTCATCCCTATACTGAAACAAGGTGACAAGGGCTTAAATCTATATGACCTAACTTGGGAAGGACAAACATACAACCATTAGAATACATGGAGAAGAAGGGTTTATATACAAACTTGTAGACGTTGTGAGAACCTATGTATGTCACTTAAGAGAGTTAGAGATTGTCTTAAAGTCAATGGGGAGTCTCACAAGTGACTTTTTTTTCTCTTTTGCATGTGCAGGAAAGAGATGACCATGACCACACGTGTTCTAGTAACTGAGCTCTGAGAGACGGAAAGATTAGAAAGATTAACAATCTAACGTAGAAGCTGGGTGGTGGTGGCGCACACCTGTAATCCCAGCACTCTGGGAGGCAGAGGCAGGTGGATTTCTGAGTTAGAGGCCAGCCTGGTCTACAGAGTGAGTTCCAGGATAGCCAGGGCTATACAGAGAAACCCTGTCTCGGAAAAAAAACAAAACAAAACAAAAAAATCTAACATAGAGAGCCCTTTTAAGGCCACTCCCAACTAAGTACAAAATGACACTTGAGCCAGACATAATGGCATACTCCTATAATTTCACTTGAGAGACTGAGACAGGAGGATTGCTAAGAGTTCAAGGCAAGCCTATGCTATCTAATAACACTCTGTCTAGAGGTAGAAGGAGGCAGAGGTATAAAACTGGGCAATACCCAGAGAGATAAAATGGAAAGAGGGGTGCATGGTGCTCTAGGTGTGCTGGCTAGTTTAGTTTTATGTCAACAAGCTAGAGGCACTTGAGGAGGAAACCTCAAATAAGAAAATGTCTCCATAACACTGGATGATAGGCAAGCCTATAGGGCATTACTCGGTGACTGATGTGAGGGGGCCCAGTCCATTGTCAGTGTGCCACCCTGAGCTGGTCGTCCTAGGTTCTACAAGAAGGCAGAGCATGGTAAGCAGCACCAGGCATGGCCTCTGCATCAACTCCTCCTCCAGGTTCCCACTCTGAGTTCTTTCTTAATTTTCCTCAATGGACTGTGATTCAGGATATGTAAGGCAAATATGCCCTCTCCTTCCTAGTTGTTTTGGTCATGATGTTTTATCACTGCAGTAGAAACCCTGACAAAGATACTAGGTAAGGAAAATGAGGAAAGAACGAATGTTATTTCTAGCTTGTAAGATGGGGTGACTATTGAGGGTGGGAGCCAGAATGATAAAGTTAGGAAACCTGAGACTATTATGTATAAGGAAGTTCATCATACAACTTTGTGAGGGCAAATGACATGTAAGTAAAAGCACCCAGTTAAACTGAAAAGAAGTCAGCTTTGGCATCGCTGTCCTTTCACCACTAAGCCAGACTGCTATGGTGTGGAAACTGCTTGCTTTCTCAAAGAGTCAGTCCCTAGAAGCTTGGTTCCCATTTATTACCCATGAAAGACAGTGGGAATGTTAAGAAGTGGGCTAGGGGAAAATGACAGTATTCAGAACACCCTCAGGGTCAAAGCTGGACTCACGGAAAGGCCCAGCTCTCCCTACCTGGGACTTGATTAGTTTCCAAGAGCATTATGCTATAAAAGACCTGGGCCAAATCTTTGGGCTTTCTTGCCTCCTCTTCCTCTCTCCCACTTTCATATATAGTCATCATGTGATGCCTTTCCTCCGTGTAATAACTGAACATAAGCAAAAGGCCCTCCGCAAAGTCCAAATACATGGGCATGCTAAAGCTTTCAGCCTTTCAAACTTGTGGTGGTTGGAATAGGTTTGGCCCCCATAGATTCATGTATTGAAATTGTTGGCCATAGGGAATGGCACTGTTGGGAGGTTGTCACTGTGTAGGTGGGCTTTGAGGTCTCCTATGCTCAGGTACCACCCAGTAAAGATGATAGTCTTCTCCTAACTGCCTGCAATGACAATTCTTCTCTTGGCTACCTTTGGGTCAAGATGTAGAACTCTCAACTCCTACTCCAGCACCATGTCTGCCCACATGTTTCCCACCATGAGCACTCTAGACTAAACCTCTGAACATGTAAGCCATCCCCAATTAAATGTTGTCTTTGTAAGAGTTGCCTTGGCTATGGTATTTCTTCACAGGAATAAAACCACAAGACAAAACTAATAGCTAAAACTATTATCTGGCTGAAAGCACAGTGAAGCCGAAGTTGACTTCCTTTCATTTTAACTGGGCACTTTTACTTGGATGTCATACAGCTTTTACTTAAAAGTCGAGATTCTATAGTATTTTTGGCAGAACAACAGAAAGACAATATAACACAGGCTAATGGATCTGTAGTACAGGCCTGTTATTCCAGCACTTGGTAAACTGAGACAGGGAGATGACATACATCTATATCCCAGCACTCCAGAGGTAAAAGGCAGGAGAATCATAAATTCAAGGTCATCATAAACTACATAGAGTTCAAGAACATCCTGGAATACATGCAGTCCTGTCTTCCCTCCCACTCATCCAAAAAAAGCAATGTAGTAGTCAGGAGCAGGTATTAGCTAGGAGAGGGAGCACATCCTGGCATTTACGAGTCTCTAGGTTTGTCATAGCAGAATGGAGCATGGGGTGGGGGAAGGGAAAAGCTAAGGGTTATAGTATGCAAGGTGTGGTTATGTTTCTGACTATAGGCAAGAAAGGCCCAGCAAGACTAAAAAGGTCTGGTAGATACGATACCAAAAAAGGAAGAAATGTCACAGGAATATTTACATTACCTTCAACATCGGAACTAAGGTAGTTTCGCACTTCATTCAAGATGAAGTTAATGTCGTCTTCTGAAGGAATAGGATGGTGTGTGATGTCCGTTGGTGTATCAGTGGTGCCAGCAATTGTCATCTTCTCCCAAGGCAAGAAGAAAATAACTCTGCCATCACTGGTAGCAGGATCAAGAAGTCCCATGTTCTCGGGGCTAGAGTGGAAAGAAACAATTCTACTTTGTTTGGCACTTCTGCTCAAATAAGCAAAATAAGAAAAACATGAACTACTATTTTATTATTCCATCCCAGTCCATAGACATTCCTAAAATTAAAAAAAGGTTTAAAAAAAAGGAACTGAGAAAATGTGATAATATTACCTTGTAATCTTCCCCACCTAACAATGCATGGTTAATTAATTGTCTCTCAGTTGTTTTGGTTTTTGTACTTTGGACCATTCACATTAGATAATGTCAGTGGAATAAATGCCTATAATTTCTTTTATTATGGCCAATTAACGATAACTCTTCAACCTTCCTTGGAGTCTATGAAAAGTATTTTCCTGGGACAATTGACATTTTGCACATCACAAGGTAGAAAACCTGAGAAGTGATGGGAAAGCGAAGCCAAACTTTGTCAAAAATGAAATGGAATCACCAACTCCTTCCTTCGTTCGTTCGGTGGAATCACCAACTCCTTCGTTCCTTTGTTCGTTCATTCGTTCGTTTGTTCGTTCGGTGATGCATAAACGAACCTGTGTTACTTTGTCCCAAAGGAGATTTTTTTACTTTATTTCAAAGGGGCAGGACTGTCAGGAAGTGCATTGAGAAGAAAACAGCTCGGTCTTCATATGCTTTTCATATTTGCTAAATAACAATGTCATTGGATGGGCCAAATGGGAGGAATGGGATAGCAATGAGGATCTTTCAAACAAAGACAGTGATGTATCATGTCAATAATTAAAATGAAAGACAAACTCCTCACACAGATAGATGCAATAAATAAATAAATAAACAAACAAATAAATAAATAAATAAATAAATCTTTCTAAACCTTTCTAAACCTCAAGAATTTCCACTAACACATACTGCACAATTCAAAAGCAAAATCACAAATGCACTTACAAGAATGCACAACTGTAAATAAACATTGATAAAAACCGGAAGGGAGGCTGGAGTCAAGACTCAGTGGTTAGGAGCACTAGCCTCTCTTCCAGCCAACAAGGGTTCAATTGCTAGCATCCATGCGGCAGCTGACCACCATCTGCAACTCTAGTTTCAAGGGATAGGAAATGCTCTTCTGACCTCCCTGGGCACCAGGCATGTTCAAAGAGAATAAACATGCATGCAGACAAAATATCCATCTACATAAAATAAATACATTAAGTTAAAAATAAAACTCATGGATGACTGACTAAAAAACTATTGTTGGAATGTACTTTTTACACTGTCAAGACTATGTGAAGTTGTTAAAGAATCAAGAAGAATCCCAAACTGTCATATTCAAATGGAATAATAGAAATCTTTAAGTAGCTGTCACACTTTATTGAATTCTCACAGAGAGCTAGTGTTAAATGTATGTTCTACAGTGACATTCCTTAGACAGGAAACAGTCACATTTAGTTCAAGCAATTTTCAAGAACTCTCCCTTATGCAAGTATATTTGAAGAATACGTAGTAGACCTCCTAGGTTTATTATACCCTTAAACATTAAACCCTTAAAATGTTTAATAAAGAGTTATTCAAATGGGTAAGAATGAGAGGGAAACAATATTGTTTAAAAGCAAACCAAAAAATACACAAAACAGAAATCTTCAATTAACATTAGTTCTTCTTTTTTTATGTAAACTACAAGGAGGACCTGTCTTTCTCAGCAAAGCTACCAGCCCTACATTATGTGTTCTAAATTCAAAGAGCCCAGGGAAAGCATGCTTCATTAAGTAGCCTTTCCCTGAAGTTCTCCCAACCATCCAGGGATCCGGAGCGGAAGTGAATTTCACTCTTACGCACTGAAAAAGTATCCAATATTTTTTGGTCTCTAAAAAGCATTAATTTAAATCTTATTTGCCATTAGACCTATAATTCCCAGTCAATCTCAAATCTTATAAGCTTTGGGAGTAGGAGAGGGGGCTCCAAATTGATACACCCTTAGATTAAGTCATCAGTCACTTTAGGTTGGACACTAACACATTTAAATTCCAAGCTTCCGTTTGATAAATGGCTTTTTGTTGAAACAAAACATTTGAGAAACTTCTGAGAAATAGCACGTTGACTTCATTTATATACAACCACCTCGTGGACCAGAAAACTCATGACAGGTTTCAAATAATACACATGATAAAGTCAAGCACAAGATGCTAATATTTAGTGACCTAGGTGGGAAGTATAGTTAGAAACTACTGAGACCCTCAGAAACTTCCACTGCTATAAAAGCCATTTAAAGGGTGAAGGTGACAGTTACCAGCCGACAAGGACCTGGAACCTGTAGAGAATCAGCTGCTTAAGTAAAGACATATGTGTCAAGCAAAAAATTAACAAGCACAGAGGGAAGAGAGAGCTGCTAACAAATGGTATAAAATTTTAAGAATCCACTTGGAAGTATCTTTCATCGGTTCTAAATTACCTAATTCACAGTCTCCCTCGAGGAAAAGTTTGTTTTCTTATGAAGGATTAGTTCTGCAAGGTCACCCTAAAGAGTCAGCTCTGGTGACAGTCCGTGCGATGGGAGAGGTGCAGAGCTCTTTTCAATCTGTATGATTCATGTGGCATCAGCGGGGGAAGGTGGCTAATTTATGTGTGTGTCTGGGATTAAAGGTAATGAACATTTTTCTCATGCAGACCATTGCTTTCCTGAAGAACCCTTAGTTAAACTGAAATCAATTTATTGTTAACCACTCAGCAATCAGTGTTAGAGCTAACAGTATGTACACACATTACCGGAAAAAAATTGACCTCTTGTCAGTAGTAAAAAGCGGGCTAGAAGGAAGAGGTGATTACATTCATGTACAGCAGTCAGTGGGAGGCTGGTGCTGCTTTTTTTTTTTTTGGAAGAAACCATGAATCTAAGGAAAATTCCAGATGGGTTTTTTTTTTTAAGAGTAGATTTACAAAAATCACTTTTCTGAAGTTAAAATAGTTCTTCTGGGGCTAGAGAGATGGCTCAGTGGTTAAGAGCACTATTGCAACTACTGCAAGCACCTCTGTCGGGTGGCTCACGATAACATATGGCTCCACTCGAGGGGCTCCAATTCTGCTCTTCTCTTCAGGTACCTGCAGTCATGTGTACATACCTGTGCATAGACATATACACATAACTGAAAATAATAAACGTTAAGTTATTGGGGAGATAGCTCAGTGGTTAAAAAGCAGTAGTTGTTCTTCAAGGGAACCCAGGTTTGATTCCAGTACCTACATTGTGTCCGACATCTACTAATTCCAGGAACGGGGTTACCAACATTCTTTTGGACTTCATAGGCTGTAGACATGCATGTGGTTCAGAGATAATACATGCAAGTGAAATGCCAATACAAGTAGAATAAAAATAAATAAATCTCCAAAAACTAATACTAACTACCCCTACTTCTCCCCAAACACACACCTAAAAGCTGCTACCATAACATATAATGATCATTCCATATGCGGAATGTTAGGGTTATATCAAAGGTTACTAATCCATAAACACACTTCTGCAAATGAAGCACCAAGAAAGAGGACACACAAGTTTCAATGTATGTACTATCCTAAGCTCAAACTATCTATAGCTACTGAAATCACCCAATTTCTAAGCTAGTCGGACATAAGGATACAGCAGTTAACCAAACAGAAAAAGCTGAGCGTGGTGACTGACGGCTATAATCCGAATTATTAGGAAGTTGAGTCAAGAGAATAGGCAGGGATTTGATGACAATATGGACGGGACCCTGTCTCAAAGCAGATCACTGACAAACTTTATAAAGTCATGTACTAAGGTGATAGAGAATCCAAGCAAGGACATCCTAAATAGAACTCCAGTTGCTCAGTAAAGAATGCCAACAACAGACAAATGGGATTTCACAAGACTGAAAACTGAACAGCAAAGGAGACATGAAGTGAGGAATGACTGCAGAATGAAAGAAAGCTCTTGCTAGTCAAGTGTATGACAAAGCATAAATAAACAAACCAGGCGCAGATGCCCGCGGCCAAGCCCAGGTCAAACACCTGGGGCCGCCCAGATCAGACCCCTGGGGCTGCCCAGATCAGACACCAGGAACCACATAGAGAGAGAACCGACTCACACAGAGTATTCTGTGACCCCTCCCCACACACACACACATGCTATGGCAGGCATGCATGCACACATGTCCACGTTCATCTCTGCATGTGAACATATCTGTGCATGTACACCTTCTCGCATACATGCATGTGCACACATGTGAGTACAGATAAAATGATGTAATAAAATTCTTTAAATCAAATTAATCAAGCAAGCCAATCAATACATTGATTAGGCCAATGAAACAAAGTTCTCAAAAAATGAAACACAAGTGGCCAATAAGTGTATGAAAAAGTATTCACACTCACTAACTGTCATTCAGAATGGCAGTTATTGAGAGAGCAAATGACAATAAATGCTGGCAAGGATGTGGACCACAGGGAAGCCCATCCACTGCTTAGAACAGTATAACTAGTCCAGCCACTATGGAAACCAGCATGGAGGTTCTGAGAGGGCGGGAGGAGCTCTTACAGAAACAGATCTACCATATGACCTAACTATGCCTCACCTGGGAAAGCACCAAAGGATCGACACTGACATGTGGCAGACACCCATGCATCAATGTCACTGTCACATTGCCCTCAATAGTTAAGTTAGAAAATAAACCCAGAGGTCCCCAGCAACGGAGGAGTGGGACAGCAAAAGTGGTATATGCACACAAGGGAAGTTCTTTAATCATGAGGAAGAATGAAGTCATATTGTTTCCAGGAAGAAGAATATAACTAGAAAGAATCATATACCCCAATTACACCACTCGGGAGGACAAATGATGTGTTTTCTCTCATTTGTGTTGCCTAGATTTTTTTTTCATGTAGGTCTCTAAAATCATGTAAGTATATCATGTATATCATGTGTGTGTGTAAGTGTGTATACACACACACACACATACATACACACACACACACACACACACACACACACACACACACACACAAAACATGGAAGAAGCCAAAGGGGACTAATGGGTTGGAGAGGAGAAAAAAGAGAAAGCCAGGGACACGGGAGGGATGCGCTCATGTACAATAAAAGCTTGTGAGAAAGTGTCCCTAGTCTAACAGAATCTAAGACAACAAGTATGCACAATGAAAAACCTTTAAGAAAACCACAAAATTTAAATAAAACACTTTTTAAAATTTTTAGAAGACTGTCATAGAAGGCATTCAGTGTGTAATCTCCTGGGAACCAGTTTCTCAGGTGATGGGTGTCAAAACAGTGTGCTGTTACCTGTAGTACCCGGGCATCACAATGTGGACCCCTGCACTGGGCTGGCAGATGGGAACAACATTGTTGTCGTCCATTTTGCGCACGGCGTCTGTGAAAGGGCCGGTGGCATTGATAACACATTTGGCTCTCACGTCAAACTCCTCCCCTGTGAAGAAAAACAGCATCGATTGCGTAATCGGTTTGTTCTCAGCTCGCCAGGACTGGTTAGTAGCTCATCTATTAACTTAACCTATGGTGAAGTCTATATAGTACATACCGCACTAAGTGACAGGATCGGCCAGAGTTAGTGAAGAGCCTAAGGAGAGGCTCACTTCTGAGTAAATTTATCTAAAACCAGCCCACACTAAACGGGAAAGCAGCAAACACTTTCTCATCGTGGTTCTCAGTCTGTTTAAAAAGCGCTATCATCAGAAGCCTGGGGATATCCACCACTGGGGATAACAGAACTCCTGCCTAATGTTCAAAGGGCCTTGGGTTCAAGGAGGAAGGGGAGGGAGGGATGGATGGAGGGAGGGAGGGAGGGAGGGAGGGAGGAGGTGGCTTTTCAAGTCTGAAAACCTGAGTTTGATCCTGAGAATCTACACAGTGGAAGGAGAAAATGGACTCCCCATTCAAGCTATGGCATGCACATGTTGAGTGCACCCATGTGTACATGTATACACACACACACACACACTAAATTAATTACATTTTTTCAACTAGAAAAAAAAACCCAAATGTTTACCTGCATTACGGTGAGAAAATACATTTCACAAGTGTTGCTTTTGTTCAAGAAAAGATGTAATTTTGCAAGTGCCTCCCCAGCCACGGGGCTGTGCCAAGACTGGAAATCTTATTGAGTTATAAGTGATTGACTCAAAAGCTCTGCCTGTGTCACCTAAGTGATGCTCGGAGACTTGGCACATTGATTTAATTTTATTAATCACATGTTTCTGTGAGGGGAATGAAAGGCATTCGCAGCTGCAAGAGTTCTGTGGGCATGTATTATTATCCTTATCATTAGTGTTACTATTTAACACAAAGGGGGAAAATTGGCAAGTCCCACAAGGGAACATTTTCATGTTAAACCAGGCATTGTTGACAGTAAGGAATATAATTAATATGACTGAAGTCTGCCTTTCCCTGAAAGAAAAGTGACAGACAAATCCTCATTCAGCCATTATGCAAGCATGGTAAAATGCTAGGAGTGCCCCCCTGGTGGACCCTGGCATACCTGTGAGCACATCCTTGCACCGGGCACCGCTCACGCGTTCTTTCCCAGTTTCAGGGTCTGTCTTCTTGAGCAAGCTCACCACCTCCATGTAATTGGCCGTGGCAGCCCCGTACCTGGCAGCGGTGAGAGCGATGGCGAGGTTCATCCGTGCGTCGTTGTGTTGTCCTGAAGCAGAGAGAAGCATGAGAGGAGGGACAGGAGTCACCTCGAGCCACAGACTGGTGGTACAGAAGTGTGTCACAACCAATATGTCACATCTGTCCCTGTCACCTGGGATCTATGTGATGGCTGGGCAGCTCTTCAGGGTGCCATCTGGAAATATGTGGTCATCCTCAGGCGACCTGTACCTGCGTCTTCAGCAAGTACATTTTGTGTTAAGAGAAAGATGATGGGATTATTTCCTTTCCTGCAGAGTTGACATCAATTATCCCAAAGTTTAAAACTTATTTCTCAAATAACTAATTATTCTCTTCATGTGGGAACATATGTATGTGTCAGACTTTCTTCTGATATAAAAAAAAACATAAACATGGAATCGAGGCAATTCAAAACCTTGGAATATCTGACACCCCAACTGGTGTTAATGAACAATTTTTTATGAGTGCATGCCTATCTTGTATTCAAAACCAAGACTTTCATCTTCCACAGAGAATCTCAGTGTTCCATAAAAGGATTTCTCATGGTTTGAATTTCGATCGGGGCTCCTTAAAATGTAACATTTTTTAATAGCACATAAAAGGTAAGAAATTAGGCAGGGCAAAATTTAATTACAGAACAATCCCTACCTGTGTTGTTAGAGATTTATTGCTGAAAAATCCTAGTTAAAGAAAACTAAGGGGGAGGAGAAGGGGGTAGAGATGATTAATCACTTTAAAATACTGGCATCACTGGAGACTTTTCCTATTTATTATTGCCAGTGCAGTTAACGCTGACCAGGGAGAATTACTCTACATTTCAGGTCCAGGTTCTCTGTGCCCTGAATAATTAATTATCCAGGGCTAGATGTATTGAAGCAGAGTTCAAATTCCCACACATCGGGATCCGTTCTATCAAGATACTACTGATACAGGGATGAATCTAATGGATATTGTTGTTGATTGATGTCTCCAGCATACCAAACTCGTAGTATAAATGGTTTATGTAAAGTTTCTTCCTTGTGATTCAGTCTGGGAGCCCTGAACGAGTCAGATGTTCCAGGGAAAAGGGCAAAGTTATAAAGAGAGAATCGATGACTGGAGATCCTGCGGCCCCTCCCCACAAACATCTTATTCGGAAAACTGCCTGAAGAATACCAGCCTGGAAGAAACTCTCTTCCTAAGTCCGAGAACCCACTCTAAGGGGAGGATGACTATTAAAGCCTGATGTGTGAAGTGTTTATTGTTCTTTATCCAGAGTGGCACCATTTACTTCCCTTAAAATACTGTACCAGAAAAATTCAAGAATACAATATACGAGAAGAAACACACAGCAACAACAGGAGTGAATCGAGGAGCTGAGAATGCAGCAGAGACAGACAATCCAGCAGCAGAGACAATTCAGCAGCAGAGACAATCCAGCAGCAGAGACAATTCAGCAGCAGAGACAATCCAGCAGCAGAGACAATTCAGCAGCAGAGACAATTCAGCAGCAGAGACAATTCAGCAGCAGAGACAATCCAGCAGCAGAGACAATTCAGCAGCAGAGACAATTCAGCATGACCCTAAAGTGGTTTAAAACAGCCAAGGCCAGGAAGCCAACTTTCACCAATGGAAGTTCGTTAAAACCAGAACACACTGCACAAGGGCTAGATGAACACACACGGCCCAAGAAGTGAACTGGAACGTTCACTCTACAGTTGCTTTCTCTCTGGGGTGAAGAGGCGACAAGAATTCTGGTCATGTGACACACACCTTTAATCCCAGCACTCAGCAGGCAGTAGAGGTAGTAGAGACTTTTCAGGACAGCTTGGTCTACACAGTAGACCAGCCAGGGCTACATAGAACCGGCTAGATAAATGACAGATGGACAGACAGACAGACAAGCAGACTGACAGACCTAAGGATTACCCCACGTGTAGTTCCTGCTCTGTGGAGAAGCACACACACACACACGGTGGCACATAGATCCCAAAAGCTGAAAGACAAAGCATTTAGCTTCTCTCTGAGCCCAGAGCTTCCTGTCTCCTCCCAGAAACACTCTGCCCAAGCATCTCCTTCACCACCTTGCCACCTTCCTCTCCGGATTCAGAGCAAACCCCCGCCTCCATTCACTTCCACTTGCCCTTTGCCCTGGCCCACAGCTGCCTGCAGCGAGCACTTCTTGAGGTGTGATACATTTTCATTTTTTCATCTAAATGGCCCCATTCTGTTTCCTGACATTTTGAAAATATCTCTATGTGTCTTGCAATTTTATTTCTAGGTTTTAAAAAGGGGGAGGGCAGGGGGACTTTGACAACGCTGCCAGTCAGTCATGAGTCCAGGATAGGATAGCCTGAAATGCCCATCCAATCGTTCTGCTCATTCCAACCCATTTCCTCAGAACCACACAGCATCTCTCCCTCCACTTCACTCATCACCATTACCCTGGTGCGCGCACAATCTGTCTCCTGCTCTGTTCTCGTTTGCACTTGAAGTCTTACATATGCGCGCGCACTGAGCTTACAGAAGACCACAGGACAGAACCACAGAAGAGGGGGACTGCCAAACAGAGTATGAGATGCATCCAGCAGAAAGAACACAGTTGCTGGGGTAAAGACTTTTTATCTTAATTTCTAATGGCCTTGACCAAGAAGAGTGAGAAGTCTTGTAACAGAAACATGTAGACATGTGCATTTTGGGATGTACCATCTAAGAGACAGGCCTTACACAAAGACACTTTACAAATACAATTCTCAGAACTGAGTCTGGCATCTAAGTTAAAGGACAAATAGGGGAGGGGGAGAACGGGAGGGACGTGGAGAGAGAGGAATCACAGGGGGAAGGAAGGAAAATCACTCAATATATAAAGAATATGAAGAAAAAGGTCTTTAAGGAGCTGGTTAATATTTGTGAAGCTGTGGTGATCCCCTGCAGTCCTCTAGCACAGGACACCTTTAAATGGTCTTTGGCTATGTAAAGGCCCATGCATAAAGAGGCATGCCTAACTTCTATCTACCTACTAGCACAGAAAGTCTAACTTTTTAAGAACTACAATTTATTAAAATAACACCAGCCACGATCTCATCACCAAACAGCCAGTTTGCAACTAAGAGAATTTCCTCCCATGCTCCTCTGCCCTGACCTGAGTCTGACACGATCATTTTGATGAGCAAAGGGAACAGATGCCTGCCAGAAAGAATATCTTCTCCTAAAGCTTCAGCCCCATTTCCAACAAAATCCTCATTGTGCTTCATTGTCTCAGGCTTCTGGTGTCACCGTGACCTCTCTAGCAGCTTCCCCTTTCCAGTTGGGCTAATCCACAAAAGTCAAGCTAATTTAATGTGGCCATTACATTTAAAACTTCCCCTTCTGACAGGAAGAGTACCGAAAACTGAGCAAAATAGGTGTGTGGACGTGAGCGTGAGAATGTGGAGATTCTTAACTTCTGCTTCACGCACATGTGACAGCACAGTCAGAAAGCAAAAGTGGAAATGAGAACCATTTCTCAGAGGATTCTGACAGCACACAATTTCCAAAATCACTTACTGAAAGTGCGCATGATGTCTGTCAGGACTGGTTGGGTCAGGGACCACGGAGGGAATGATGCAGGGCAAGCGTGATGCAGGACACGCAGCAGGAATGCTGGGATTGAGATCTCTGCGCTGCAACTTTTGAGAGTTATCACTCACCTGCGTGGAGGAATGTGGCTACGGCAGTGTGTGAGTGCATGCAGGCAGTGTCCTTTACAGAGAGGCTGAGTACTTCTGAAATTATTCGGCTCGTGTGTGTGTGTGTGTGTGTGTGTGTGTGTGTGTGTGTGTGTAGTGTACTTTATAGAAAGACTGAGTACATTGGAAATTACCTAGCTTGTGTGATATGCCTCTGCCTCTCAAGGTATTGCTTTCCCTACTTTGTATGAATGTACAGTAAAAAACAGACAAGTCAAGCATCAAGACACATTCCTTTAATCCTTGTACATAGGAGAGAGAGGCAGGTGAATCTCTGCGAGGACAGCAAGGTCTATATAAAGAGTTCCAGCCAAAGCAACATAATGAGCTGCTTTCTCTCTCTTTTCTCTCTCTCTCTCCTCTCTCTCTCTCTCTCTCTCTCTCTCTCTCTCTCTCTTCTCTCTCTCACCACTCCTCCCCACCACCGCACACACAAAAGGTGCTTTATCAAGGAAATCAGAAAAACAAGCAAACAAAACCAGAAATCATCCCTTTCCTCTGGGCTAGAAATTTTAGTTACATTTCACTTGTGCAACTGTGTAATCTACTACAAATATTGTCTCACTCCAATCCTGATCCTGTAGTCACGACTTTTGTCCTAAGTCTTCAGTGTCCCCTTCTCGCTCTTACTCTGGACTCCATGGGAAATTAATTGGTCAGTGGACTGCTATGACCATGATAAGTGTAGAGCGTAAAAGGACCTGTGGTGCTCCTCTCTGCCAACGCTGTGAAAAGGACATTCTCAGGGAGCAGGACCCAGGGGAAGATGTGAGGTGTAATGTGCTCTGGTCATCACAACCCAGGCTGTACCCGCTGCCTATCACTCAGACAACACCCACCTCACAAACAGATACAGCCAGAGAGTCACCCAGTCTACTCCAGACAAGAAGGGGAGCCACCCAGGAGAATGCCAATGCATGAGCAGTAAACCTTAAACAATCAAGGGAATTAAGGAGGGGCCAGAGGGGCAGCTCAGTGGCTAATAGTGTGTCCTCTATTAGAGGACCTGAGTTCAATTCCTAGAATCCATGTGTGATTCCAGTTCTATGGGATCTTACATCTTCTTTCAGCCTCCATAGACACTGCACCCATATGATACCCATACATGCAGACAAACCCTGAAACATATAAAATAAGTAAATCTTCTAAAAAGCAGTTAAGGAAGACTGCTTCTGGAAGATGGTCCATAACTGCTAACTTGCAGTGATAGCCAAGGCTTAAACAGAAGCACAGAGTAACAGAAATACATATCTAGTATTGGTACGGCTCAAATAAGTTAGACAGTGCCTACAAAATGACCTTTCTTTTACTGAGACCATAAAGTATTCATCTATATTTCATACAAGTTACCAGGAATTGAGTTTTTTTTGTTTTTTTTTTCCTTTAAAAATCGTCCTGGGTTGATGTACATTTTTCCAGAAAAAAGAAATGTCTTCTAATATAAAATATAGTCTTCTAATGTAGGGTAGAGAAAATCAAAGGCATAATATTCTAAATTGATGAATTGGAGTAATTTGCTGTCACTTATCCATATTACAGTTCTCAAGAAGGGACACCTGTTAGCACTGAACATGTAATCATTTTTATTATTTAATACAAAGGTACAATTAAATGCAGGCACAGGATGTGACCCGCATCACAATTCTGCCTGGCCTTTCTCTTCCCTGTATCTTTTTCATTATCTTAGGCCTTTTGTTCCTCCGTGTTTCTTTTGTCTTACCCTTAAGTTCTGGAACAAGCTATTTACAATCTGAATAATTAGCAATCAGGGTGGATCTGTGGTCTTTGGCCTCCTGTAAAGGAAACATTGTCAGATGCCTTAACATGACACACTGAAGCAAGTGAAGTTTCTATACCTCCAAGACTTTCCCTTTCTTGAAAAAAGTTTTAAATGAATCTAATGAGATTTTCTACTTCTCAGACACTTAGGAGTCTAACTAGAGTAACAAAAATGAAGCTTCGTTTAAAATGCAAACAACAGAATGCTTTGGGTATTCATTAGCTATTTTCGTACAAAATGTTCTATACATTAGTTTACAATGAACACTCCCAGGGCCTGCCTACTTGAGGACAATGCATTCCCTCTAGCGCAAGCCAAGAGTAGGGTTTTTTTTCTTCCTTTTTGCCTTCTTTCCTCTATTTCTTAAAAGACCCAAAGTGAAAAGGCTCCTATGACAAAAATTCATAGAAGCCTGTCAAAAGACAGGAGACGGTTCAATAAATTGTCTTAGTTAGGTAGGGTTTTACTGCTGTGAACAGGCATCATGACCACAACAACTCAACAACCAAGAACAGCATCTAATTGGGGCTGGCTTACAGGTTCAGAGGTTCAGTCCAGTATCATTAAGGTGGGAACCATGACCAGGCAGGTGTGGTACAGGCATAAATGAGCATTCTACATTTTCATCTGAAGGCTGCTAGCAGAATAGGCAGCTAGGGTGAGGGTCTTAAGCCCACAAACACAGTGACACACCAACTGCAGGAATGCCACATACCTCCCAATAGTGCCATCCCCTGGGCCAAGAATATACAAACCATAATATAAACTGTGTGAGGCCTAACAGCCCAGGTTTGCTCTTCCTGATTCGCAAAATGAACTCAACTCATTGATATGTCCTCTTGGAAGGCCTACCTCTGATGGAGGAGACCTACCTTTGTTGAGCAAGTCTGTAGACAACACAGAACTGTCACCCCCCGAAAAAATTGAGCTGAATATTTTTTAAATTCATTTCTTTTGTGCATATTTATTAAACAGCTGCTACCTCTGTGCTATGTACCAAAGTATCACTGGTGGAAACAGAAATCAAAAAGGTCAGATTGATCCAGCTGCCCTGGATTGCAGGCTACGGGAATAAAATTCACATATTCATGACAGTCCCATGCTCCCAATGTCCTTGTGTTCTAGCACTTGCCCTTTCCCCTGAAGTTTTTTAAAATGCCACCAAGCCTAAAGCTATAGACATATCAACTCTTTTCTCCTAAGTTTGGGGAAGATTTGCAAAGTTTCTTTCCCAGGGAATCTGTGTTTGGAGTCAAGGCTGGTCTCCACAGACCAAGTCCTGAACTCACTGCATCTGACTGTCTCATCTCTTAGCTGCACAAGCAGAAATGAGGCAAAAGAGGAAGGTGGGGACTGGGGGGAGGAGAAACCCTTCCCTCCAGAGTCAGGTTGAAGCCCCTTGTCAAAGGAAACCCAAGTGTACTAGCACAACAAAGGACTTTCTTCCTTTCTGGTGTAATCATAATTTTCTGGGAATCTCACCAGAATCCTCATTGACAGTAAAAGGTGTATGTCTTAAGCTCCTTGCACAACACCTGTGGATTCGTGATTTTACCTTACTGGATTATAAGCATACCTAGACACCTTTAGAGTCGCCACTATCATCAGAAGAGAGAAAGGGGGCAGGGGAGATGACTCGGTAGGTAAAGTACTTGCTATGTAACCATGAGGTCCAGACTCTGGGCACCCATGTAAATATTTAGATCATAGTACTAGTGTAGGGACACGAGGTGCATAGAACTAAGTAGCTCATAGAAATCTTTGTTCAAGTGAACGACCCTTCTTCATACATAAGTTGGGGAGAGATGGAGGAAGACACCCAAAGTCACTGGCACCTGCTGACATGTATACCTACACACATGTGAACACATATGTACAGGTGTCACACACATGAGAGAAAGATAAGGAGAGAGGGAAGAGTTTCTTAACAGTCCTTTCAGATGTACCTCAATAGCCAGCGCTATGATATGGTCTCAAAAGTTATGGTTATTGTCAAAATGTTTTATATATGTTGAATATTTTCCAATTCTATATGGTTCAGAAGGTTAAGCTGTTTGCTGCCAAGCCTGACAATCCTTGGGACCCACGTGATGGAAAACAACAGTTTGCTGGTGATCAGTCTGGCAAATGTCCCCTCCCTCAAATGCGTGACAACCCATTTCTAAATCCCTGAATTTCACTTCTCTGTGAGTTTGCTTCCTTCACTAGGACTGGCAAGAGGATTTTTATTTTCCTTTATAAATCGGAAGCCAAAAGGATGCATCTGGACTTTGGAACTGACACAACAGTATCTTGCTCCTAAACTTGTCAATTCTCTATCCAGGGCTCCTCATTTTCTCTTAAAAAATAAAACCAAAACCAGGAAATTTTGTTGGTTTTTACAGAGGAAACCAACACTAGCTATAAAACATAATAACCTAGGAAAAATATGACACGGCTGAATTACAGTCCCTTAAACAGCCGTTCACAGCAGGCAGTAGCCTGGTACGTGCTGTGGTTTCTTGGCTAACTTCCTCCTGTCTACCTAGCTCTCTGTCTCATACATTAGCCTTGCAAAGAGGCTCCCTTCACACAAAAGAAAGGTCAGTCTCTAGTCTTGCTTGCTCCCCAGGCACAGGCCTTCCTCCATCCAGTGCTAGAGATTAAAAAAAAAAAAAGTTTAAACGTGGTGATGGTGCTGTCATCTTTCTCTAATTGCAACTGCTGCAGAGAGGCCAGCAGCAGAGGTGGTCATCTTGTAGCAGTGAAGACAGTGCAGGTCCTGGGACAGAGCTCTTCAAATCATTTACTCACTGTTTTCCAGCTAGGCCTTTTGCCTTCCCAACATTTCTGCTGCCACTCAAGAATCTTTCTAAGAAGATCTCTTTCCCGAGGCCAAGTATACAGGATCAAAGCTGCAATCCCAGCATGGCGGACACTGATTCAGGACAACAGATCCAAAGCCAGTCTGGGCTACCCGGGTGGCAAGAGTCAAGAGTAAGAAGAAGTGCTAGTGGTGGCACACACATCTTTAAGCCCTAAACTCAGGAGGCAGAGGCAGGTAGGTCTCTGTGAGTTTAAGGCCAGCCTGGTCTACATAGAGTTCTAAAATAGCCAGGGCTACCCTATATCAAAAGACCTAAAAGGAGAGAGAGGAAAGGACATCAGGGGGAGGGGGGGAAAGGGGAGGGACACAAAGTAATTATTTTTCTCCTCTGCACATCACTAAACTGAGCACTCTGTGTCTCAACTGCTTATCACACCTGCCACAAGGCAGGCCAAAAGGATTTTCCTGGTATCTCCCAGCTCTACCTAAGTTTTTACCTTTCAACTGAACAAAAACCAACTAAAAAAATAACTTACTTATGTAACAAGCCAAGAATCCCTTTATGTAAGTAAGCCACCTCTCCTCACAGGACAGGCCACCATGAGTGAGATCCTTCACTTACACAGACCCATCCTCAAATTCGTCTAAATACGGTTCAGCAAAGTGCAGCAACGGCCAACCCCAGGGGTGACGCAGCGTGTGACCTACATAATAAACACGCGGAATCCCGCACTGAGGATCAGCCGGGGAATTCAAAACCTTTGGAGAACCTTTATCTGTTTTGTCCCAGAGTTGGTTTCCTATCAGATACCTCTCTCTAATCACAAAAGATTCTGCCCCTTATCAAGCTGTTATCAAATCATTTTGAACAGCACCAAGGGTCCAGATTATCTGAAAACCTGTTTACCAGGATCTGACATCTGCCAGGGAGAGGGGACAAGAAACCTGGCCACGCCCTGCCTATCACCGGATTCAAACCCTTCCTTAGTCTATTTCTGCATCTATAAGTTACTGCCAAGAATTCTTCTCTGACAATCTATTGAAGCCTCTGAAAGGCCAAATTCAGAATACATGGGAAAATTCTAAGTACAAAACTACCATGATCAAGAAGCATTGCCTTTTAGTCAACTAATCTCTAGTTTTACATAATGTTCAAATGGAAAACATTCTGTCTCCACCTCCCAAATGCTAGGATTACAGCGGTTTGCCATCACGCTAGGATAAACCCAGGCCTTTGTGTACATCAGGAGGGAGTTGGGGGCATTCAGCTACACCCCAGCCCTCTGTCTGAATTTTACTGTAAATATCCAGATCTTGTGTTGATTATTATCATGGGCTTGTTCTCTGGACTTTCTCTTTGAACAGCACAAGTCTTCATCAGATGTTCAGTTTCTCAGGAGAACGAAGGAGGGGAAACTCTGTGCCCTCTACTACCTCATGATCTTATCTCTGGCAAGGACCATGAGGCCTGCCAAGCAGAGAGGTGTTGAGGTTCTGTTTCTTGTGTGGTTGGTTTGGTAAAAGTAATCAGTTATCAAAGACTGAGTTGTTCTAATGCCAATCGGCTCACCACAGCCCTGTCACCAATAGGCAAAAACAGGAGGGTGAAAAATACTATAAAAGTCAGCTTAACGTCACTTATGAAAGATCCTGCTAAAGCACTCCTAGGCATATACCCAGAGGATTCCCCAGCATGTAATAAGGATATGTGCTCCACTATGTTCATAGCAGCCCTATTTATAATAGCCAGAACCTGGAAAGAACCCAGATACCCCTCAACAGAAAAATGGATGCAAAAAATGTGGTATATCTACACAATGGAGTACTATTCAGCCATCAGAAACAATGAATTCATGAAATTCTTAAGCAAATGGATGGAGCTAGAGAACATCATACTAAGTGAGGTAACCCAGTCTCAAAAGGTCAATCATGGTATGCACTCACTAATAAGTGGATATTAGCCTGGAAAACTGGAATACCCAAAACATAATCCACACATCAAATGAGGTACAAGAAGAATGGAGGAGTGGCCCCTGGTTCTGGAAAGACTCAGTGTAGCAGTATAAGGCAAAACCAGAACAGGGAAGTGGGAAGGGGGGGTGGGAGAACAGGGGGAGGGAAGGGATCTTATGTGACTTTCGGGGAGTGGGGGACCAGAAAAGGGGAAATCATTTGAAATGTAAATAAAAAATATAAATTACAAATAAAAATAAAAATACATCGAGAAAAAAAAAAGTCAGCTTAATTTCACCACCTGCTAATAGCAGAATATCTGAATTGTCTTCCAGACAAATAGACATGGAGTTTATGTACGGCATAGTTAACAAGGAAAGGGTATCAATATCACAACTGTATATGTCTAACAATTTGCCACATACCATAGCCATGTATTAACATAAATGTGTTGATGACAATAATACAAACATGTAATACAGAACTTCCCCCTTTGGGATAACAGGAGAAGGGAAATAGCTACACAGATAATCAATATTTCCCCTGGACTGAAGAAAAGTGTTTCCAATATGCTACAGCTTGGAATTTACACTCAATAATTATGTGAGGTTACAAATGAAATAATTCAATAAATAGCTGCTGATTCATTTCAGAGAAATTATTACATAAATTACAATAAAACAATAGCATAAACAGCTCTTACTAAAAATGGTGGCATAAGCCTATAGCACTAGTTCATGGAAGATGCTAAGGCAGGATTAGAAATTTGAAACTAGTCGGGGCTACCTAGCAGACCCTTGTCTCAAAAAATAAACATAGAAATAATAAAACCACTCCAACTAACTCTTTCAAAAAAAATAGCAAAAAGGGTTCAGTGAAAGTCAGTGTCAAAATGTTTCCTTTATCTATGAAGAAGTCACGTGTTTCTAATAAGATTTGAGGATAAAAAATAGTGTCTTACACTTCTAAACACTACAATTTAAAAAAATAAAAGTTACAAATTTAGATATTATAAAACTCTGGAAACTGGAAATATATCCGTTACTACTTTCACTCTCAACTTTTAAATACAAAGCTGAGACATACAGCATCACCAATGTTTTCACTTTCATTTATTTCACAATGTTTATAAAGAAAAAAGTAAAAAGAATCAAAATCTGTGTTTCTGTGTTGTGGGGCTTCCTGCCCATGTCTCTGGCAACTCTCGGGGTCTCTCTAGGAATGATGGTTATTGTGAAAGCATCGTTTTAGTTCCTAGGACAGCCAAGGTGTCTTGCCCTGCTGCCTGTCATTCTCGGTAGCCTTCAACCGAAGGCTGGGCCCCATGCAGCTCCACAGTCAACCTTCACCACACCTGGCGGTTTACAAGGAGACCCACCTGCCCAAAGCTCTCCTAAGCCCACACACCATTGTTTGCCTTCAGATCACGGGGGTCTAGTGTTCACTGTAGACAAACATACATCTCCCTGCCTAGATTCCCTCTATGTTCCAAAGGACCAGAACCTGCCCGGATGCCCTCCATGTTCCAGTGGATCAGAACTCTATCTGGATGCCCACCATATTCCTATGGACTAGGACTCTACATTGATACCTTCCATGTTTCTGCAGAAGAGAACCCTGACCAAACTCATATGCCTACAATCTAAACATCCTGCCTAGTCATTTTCCCAAAGTCTGGTTTCTCAATAATTAAAAGGGGTATCTGGTGTGTCTTACAAAGACCCCCTCTTCTTGAAGAAAAGACCATCATGCATTTGATTCCACTGAAAAGACTACTGTCCTGGTTAGAGTCATACACTGATGAGGTTGTGAAGCTGCTGTGTCAACTAGAACATGTGGTTTTCGCTCAAATCCACACCATGTAAGGGTGCTCAGAACCCAGGGGGGCATTAAACCCATATGATGAGTCACTAACTACCAACCTGCCTGAACAGCCCTGTCTTCAAATTTTATCCACATTATCAGGACAAGAGCCTTGTTTATGGAACTAGAAAGATGGTTTCATAGTCAAGAGAGCTGGCTACTCTTTCAGAGGATGCAGGATTGGTTCCCAGTACCTATATCAGATGGCTCACAACTACCTCTAAGGTCATGGAACTTCAGTGAACCTGATGTCTTCTGGCTTCTGTAAAGACACATACCAGGCATGCAATCAGATATATACATGCATACATATATATAAAGATGAAATAAATGTTTGGAGGAAGAGGAAAGGAGCCTTGTTAATTGACATTGCTAAGGCTTAGTGCTACCCCAAATGGCTGCATAAGTAGATTCTATGAATTTCTTATCACCTATATGCAATATGAAGAGTGCCTTATCTATTTTTTCTCAGCAATATATCTCAGATTTAAAGTTGATTTACTTTATGAATTCTTAATTCATCTGATCATAAATAAAATTTATATGTGAAAATGTTGAATTCTAATTAAAAACCTAAGACTAAAAAAAAAAAATCAAGACTCAAGCACACGACACTAGACTATTCACCTTAAAGAGCGAGCAAAATTATAATATGTTACACCATTAAAAATGCAACTTAAAATACAGCATATTACTCTTCGACTTAACACGCGTCTCCAAACTTCTGAGGAGCACTGCACAAAGACGTCTTTGTAAAACACTCCCAACAGTGCTTTGATGTGACCGTATGTTCATTAAAAGGAAGTATTACTACTTACATACATAAGGTACATAATGAATTCAGTATGTGTCTAGAGTTGGCTAATGCCATTAAAACACAAGCCAAAAGCACAGACTATAAATCAAAATGCAATTTGTCAAAGTTAGATCTTAATACGATACAGGTAAAAAATAAATAAATAAACTACCAGTGTCACTATACGGGGATTGGTGAAGAGAGCTGAGCCCAAACTGCGACCAGGTTGCAACTGACATGCCTTTGTTCTATCTATAGCTTTGGCTATTCCTCTCCTTCTCCCACCTGGATAAATACAAAATTAGCATGCACCCGGCATTCTTCACTCTCCAGGGGGTTTATATCACTAATACAGTTCTAAAGACTACTATTCTTTCCAAAAGGCTGACATAAACCAGTTGGGCAATCACAGAGTTGGGTTTTTTTTCCCCTTAAGACTACATTATTGAAGTTTTAAAGATCTAGATTATTCTTAAAACAGAACTTAGGAATACTTGGGCATTACTTTATTCATACATCCTCATACTGTAGATTTAACAAGAGACCAGAAAAAGTAGACTTACAGAGAGAGGCAAGCCACAAAGACAGCTACCAATAACATAAGAAAATCTAGAGTGGCCATGGGATGGGGAGGGGAAGGGTGGCAGGTGGTGAAGGAAAGGGAAGCACTGAGGTGCACCCCATTCTCTTCAGTGCTCTTTCTACACTAGGGCTTCTTCAGAGCAGCACTAATCTCTTCAAAGACATTCATCCCCCAAACCTGGTGCTATATCTTTGTCAAACAGTGTTTTTACTCACGGTACACAGTTCCAGTGGAGTATATGCTTTCCCACAATCCACGCCCTCTGTGCCTCTCTCTGCTTAGCATCTTCTGAGGCTCCATCACATGGCTGCCTCGTTGATGGCCTGAGCTTCCAACCACTGGCCGACATGACCCTTTTCACATCCTTCCCACCTACCTTGACTTGGTATGGCCAACTTACCTTGACCATACTTTCTTAAAATTTAGGAAACTATTGCACACTTAAGGGAGGGCTCCTATACCTACCTCACCTAGTGTGGCGTATCTGAGCGCTTCTGTATTTAATGCTCAAGTGCTTTACGACAGCTTCCCTTTGTCTGAAAGTCTTTAGAGAATATAGAGCTTTTTGTAATTTGGCTCAGCACCTATTATCCTATCCAGCTGATAGAGATGCAATATGCAACTACTACATAGAAATAACATAACTAAATATATTAAAAAATAAGTAAAATTGAGGGCTAGGAATATCGCACATTTACTGGACCATTTGCTTAGTTAGGCCTTGAATTTGATTCCAGTTCCACCAAAAGTAAACAAAGTTGATAGTTATATATAAAAAAAAAGAATTTATCATTTCTAGGGAAAAAAAAGAACTGCACAGTATTTCAAGTTAATATTCTAAATGTACTATAGCAATCCCAATATTCACAAATTAATAAGACCAATATTGAAGAACAGAGAACAGAATTAAACAAAAGAAATCTTTAGAAGGTATTGATAATGGCTATACTAACTGTATAGAAACTCTTCGAGACATTTATAGACTTGAGTCTGGTTTTTTGGGTTTTTTGTTTTTTGTTTTTTTTTTTTTTTGGTGTGTGATTCTTTTTTCTTTTGCAAGGTCTTTACAAATCCTTAAAGAAAGAAAATATAGTACTGATAGTCACTGTGGAATTCACATAGATGTATCAATGACAAGATATAAAGAAGACAAGGGAGAAAAAAGTAGATTCATAACCACATGTCAATATTCAATCAACTACCCAGAAATCATGTGGAGTTCAGTGATATCCCCCATGCAACTGAGTTCCTTTATCTCTAGACTTCTCACACACTTCTGAATACCTGAAGTAGTAAAGATGAAAACACAAGAGGCACAGATGATAGTGCCAGATTCCCTAATGGACAAAAGGTGACACACGAGGCACAGGCTGGTCCTTAGCCCAGACTGAAAGTCAATTGCTGCTTCGAAGGCAGTCAACATTTCTCTAGAGCTCACCCAGCCCATGACTTCACTTTATCAGATGAACTAAATGTATAACACAGAGAACAGCACAATCACGCAAAGTACTCGGGGTTTGGTGATACCGAATTTTCTGGAAGATCCCCGGTTCTACACTGGACAGAAAGAAATCTGAAATCAAAGTGAGAGGTTCCACCCTCCTGTGCAGGGGAGCCCCACCTCTGACCTCATGCTCCCTCATATTCCTTCCTTTAATCCTTGAATTGTCCCTTCTACAGGTCAAGGATCACTTTGAAAGTATGGGGCAACAGGGTCCAGAGGCCTTTCTGATTCTCATTCTGATGCAAAACACGGGCAGCTTTGTGGAACATGAGTTAGTTCTAACATCTGACTGTGAGTTCTTAGTGTATGAGTCCCTTAACAAACAAGTCACAGACACCAATAGCAGTCACTTCTTTCCCAAGCCAATAGGGACTCATTTTTTTACTACTCAATGGACTCGTTTGTTGCTGTTGGTAGTACCCAGAATTTCCAACTTGATCTCGAGTAGTTTGTGGGATGTACTGTTGAGGGAAAATCCTAAACTAGTAAATGATCTCAAGTCGGGTCCACTAGAATCACAAGACCACCCCATACCCCATAGCCCAAAAATTAAGGTTTAGTGTTTATAAAAATGATAGTGAACATGCCAGAATTCAAAAGAATTAACATGGGCACATAGCCTCAAATCTACAGCAGAAAGTGCACATGTTGAGAGGATCTTCCCCAGAGAGAGCAGAGGAACAGCTAAGGAGGAAGGTCCCCTCACAAATGACCCCTGGGATACCCTCTCCTACAGCCTAGGTGTGGTTATATGCTATCAGAACTGAGAGCTATAGTATCAAAGAGGGGAAAGGTAAGTCTAAATTAAAATGTATGGGGTGAATTAATTCTGTTCACATTTGGGTGGGGTAGGAAGCAGACAAGGCCAAGGTTAAATTAAAAGCAAATGTAGCAAATTAAAATAATTAGACTTTAGTGAGTGAGGTGTTTAATTGCATCTAGGTATTTATATTACTTTAAATATTACACTAAATTGTATATGTATTTTATTATGCTTATGTTAATAATGTTTATACTTAGGGTTTTTTTTTTTTTTTTTTTTTGAAGAGACAGGGTTTCCCTGGCTGTCCTGGAGCTCACTCTGTAGACCAGGATGGCCTTGAATGCAGAAAGCTCCGGCCCCTGCCTCACAAATGCTGGGATTAAAGGAGTGAGCCACCACTGCCTGGCGAGACTTCACCTTTTTAAAAAAATGATGTCTTCTGCTACTTTAAAATTTGACATCATTGAAAGAAGAAATTCACTTTTTCCTCCTTATATTTAAAGACCATATTGATGTAAATTCTACACAAAGGTAGGATGAGAAAATACAGTAAAAAATGTTGAAAAGAATATGGATCTTGCTTTACATAGTAGACATACATATTTCGTGTAACTACAATGTCTGTATGTGTACGATCCTGTCTAGTAAACAAAGCTGAATTTTTACAAGTAGTATGTGAATGTTCTAAAAAGTATTTTATTAATGTAAATTACTATCTATGTAAGCATTATAGGCAGTAATGAAGTTACCTTGAATATGCCTAGCCTGAAATAATAATCATGCCAGCTCTTGAGTATATGTAGTGTTACTTATATCCGCAGACTAGGTAGCCTTAATAGTTTACCTTTTTTAAAAAAAGTTTTCTTCATTATTATTATTACTGTGGGGTAGCGGATACATGCCACATTTTGAGTATGCGGGTCAGGTCAGTACAACTTTGTGGAATCAGTTCTCTCCTCTGCCTTCATATGGGTTCCAGGGATCAAACCTAGTTAAGCCATCGTTGGTGTCAAGAGCCTTTACCAATGGAGCCGTCTCATTACCCTTCTTCCCCTTCCCCTCCCACTCCCCCCCCCCCCCCCCCGCCCCATGGCCTTTTGGGGTAGGCAGCTTTCTGCTACACTTCCACAGCTTGCTTGTAGAGAGGAAATCAAGACTACAATGTAGGGATTTTTTTCTATTTTTGATTTGGTTTGGCTTTCTGGTTTTTGTTTTCTGCTTTCTTTATTAATTAAACTAATACTTCTACTATTGCTCTTTCTTTGAAGGCCAAATGCATATTGCTAGCCAGGCTTTCTGTTCCTCTAAGACAGCTGCTATCCACCATCTGCAGGACTCCAAAATGGATTGTTTAGCCCCCGCCCCCATTTTCTGCCTTTTGCTAAGCATTTTCATGGCCAAATTAATGGACTACCTACAAAGGCTGCTAGCACTAACATTAAGAGTGGTCAGAGCCCGAACACCTACCAATCTCACCAACAGGTAGGTAGGCATTAAGTTGTACAATGAAGTTAAAAACAAGTTCCTAAATGGCCAATCCTCACAGGTTCCTGATGACCAATCATTACAACATTTTATCTGCTATTCCCGTCTTCAAATTTTAATGTCAAGTCTTTCTGTCTTCCTTTCTTACTAAATGGGCCCTGAACTGTATTTCTAATGGAATATTTTTGCGATGAACACAACTGAAAATTTACATTAAGTTTCAAAATGCCACACTCTGAGCATGGCCTATACCTGACCGTGCATTTTCCTCAACAGTCTCTAAAACAAAAGAAGAAAGCCCCCTGAACCTTAAAATCTTAACCTCACGCTACAATTAATTAGCTTCATCTCTAAAATTTTTTTAAATGCGCTATTATATGATCCATATGAAAATGAGTTTTCCAAGAAGTATATAATTTTATGTATTAATATAAGTACAGCCCATCTATTTTCAAAGACTATAATTAACATGAGCACTGAGTCTGACTAAGGAGATTGGCATTCAGTACAAGAAGATGATGTGAACTGGGTTTTAGCAAATTTACACAAATCAGAGGATATTTTACATAATGATAATAATACCATGGCAGACTCACAGAATAATTTTACGTTTTCTATACAGATAAAACGGGAGGGTGTGCCATTCTATGGCATCCAAAGAAATGAAGCAAGATTCATTTTCCATTTACCAAATGAAAAATAACTAAACTGCAAGGTTTACTGATCTTTACACAGCATTCTATACACTTTAGTCAAAGAATTAACATGGTTATTGTGTGAGGTATACATGTGTGCACTTGCTTGTGCAAGTATAGTCATCAATGAATTTGAATGTGGAGGCTAGAGGTTGACACAGAGTATCTTCAACTATCATTCATAATGAAAGGATATGTTAAGATTCTAAGACAAAAATAAGTATTAGGAGCTTAGGGAGGCAGCTTATGGAAAAGAGCTTTTTCAGTATAAGCATAAAATCCCAAGTTCAAATTCCCTGCCCTCACATTAAAACAGCAGAACTGAGCATGAGTACCTGTTACGTCAACACAGTGGCATGCCTACAGGAGGATCACTGGGGTTCGCTGGCCACCATCCTAGGCCAGGGCAGTGAGAGACCCTGTCTCAGATAAATTAGGCAGAGAGCAATAGCATAGGACACCTGAGTCTCCTCTGACCTCCACATGTGCACATAGGCATGCATACATGCACATATATGTACACATACATGTACATAATGCATGTGTGCACACACACACAAACACATGCACACTATTACCTTTAAGAAGAAAGGAAAGATAAGAAAATCTGGTCCTGCTTGAATAATCTCTAGCTTTAACTCCTAATCCTTCCCTTTTTTATGTGTGTATGTAATTTTATGTAGCTTTAAGACATATCTGTAATGGCCTAAAGCAAAATAAAATTTGTTATTCACTTGGTAGCATAACCACAGTGACCAAAACTATGTGAAATATCTTTATGCAAGAATGTTTACGCATATCCACTGACGTATTACACTAGTGACAGTAATAAAATTGAAAATAAACTTAAGCTGTTCAATAATATTTCTTTGGAAATATGACTGATGAGATTAAATAAAAGCTGCACACATGGGAGTTTAAAGTTGCATTATATCTAAGAACTCACCATATGTTTCTCCTTTGCTCAAAAATGTGCTGGGTCAGAAGATACCCCTGAGTGTAGGAATGACACAGATATATTGGCAATAACCAACCTCTCGATTTGGACTTAGGAACCCACCCAACCAAAGGAAAGCCATACCTGCTACTGGAAATCTTGCCAACCCTCCAGGGTTAATAAAGTCATGAATCCTGGAGAAAAATTTACAACTCCCACTTTACTACCAGCATGATCTCTAACTGCACTCTAAATATTTGTCCTTAATCATCTGACTCACAGATAAGTGTAGTCACACTTCTAAGAAAGTTCTCCTTGTAACTGAAACGATTACACAAGTCCCAATGGCTGGATACATCTATAATACAATTCCAGCACCTAAGGCTCAGAGATCACTGAGGAAGAGGGGGCAGAAAGACTCTCGGAGCCTGAGGAACAGGGAGTTTACTGTCAGACTGTATCTCCTAGAAATGTCAAACAACCATAAACTTTCACCAACATGACTACCTAATCATGACTTCCTGCACAAGGATGACACCAGTGGACATGCTAACAGGATCAGTGGAAAGCTCAGGAGGTCTCATCAGCCCCACACAAAGAACTACAGGCAACTAAGGAAAAGAACACCAACTGGTTATCCAATACCGAATGGCCAACCTTGAAAATGTGTATATAGACTGTACAGACTGTGCTTGTGCACTTAGGAACAAACAGCATGCGTGCATGTGTGTACATATGCTTAACAATAATTAATGAAATAAAGAGGTCATGACTTGATAAAGAACAAGAAGGAGTATATAAAAGAGGGAAAGGGGATAACTGATGTAATTATGTTATCATCTTTAAAAAAAATAACCACTATAGTATTTTTGTAAGCCAGGCATTGGGGCACATGTCTAAAATAGTCCAGCACTCAGAAGATACAAGTAGGAGCCAGAATGAACAGTAAGGCAAGGGAAAATCTCTAAAAACAAAACTAGCCCTAATTTTTTTCTATTGAAAGACCAAAAAATACAAACCAATCAGCACCAATGAATACCCAGGCCCTAGAAAGCAGTCCCGCACAGTTCTTCCTTGGAGAAGTGGCTACTTCCAAAGATGATCAATCTCGTAAAGGTGACTGTCAACAGACTCTGACCTGAATTCCATCCCAGAGGCCTCATGGTAGAAGTAGAGAACTGATTCCTGCAAGTTGTCCTTTGTCCTCCATATGCCACCATGGTGTGCGTGCATATACAAGAAATAAATGTTTTGGTTTGTTCTGCTTTACAAAAATTGGAGCACTGGGAAATGTTATGGAAATCTCCAAATAACTTGTCACAGAAGATAGCACAGACATCATGTCAGACCAGTAATAGACTATTTAGGAAGAGCTCAGCCACCTGGAGGAAGTGACCGTTTGAACATCAGTATTTCTGATGCATAGACTCATCAAATATACACATGCAATGAGCACATTAAAGATGATGGAAAACTACTTTTCCATTACTTTTTGGAAACTCATAATTAACAGAAAAGAACCAAGCAAAGTATGCCTATGTGCAAGGTTTCTAAAGGAAGCAAATGGTTAAAACAGGAAAGGTATAATTAACTTAGTTAAAAAATTAGGAAAAACAGAATTAGAAAAGAACTAATTTAAAAATCCTCCAGGCTCTAATGGAATATTCCAATTAGCTATGCGATGATAACTGCAGAAGGGGGTGGGATCCAAACGCTGTGTAGCAGGATACCCACATCCCGTCCTAGAACATTCCTGACCCTACAGTTTGGTTGTGCCTCCTTAAACTTTGCCTGCAGGGCCCTCCCTCTCTGCCCAATTAATCCTGCCACCTACTTTCTTGCTCCTGTGTCACCCTGACCCTCGGGGATGCAATTCAATTAGCATGGTATGAAAGGAACACTGTGATTCCAAGGTGATCATCAAGAGAAACCTAGTATTTCTGCTTTGGTCACTTGTGTGTTCTTTGAGGCAAGCCAGCTACTGATTAAGAAGGCTGACTATCCCTATGAGGGGATCTGCTCCAGGTGCTGAATGAGAAGCAGGAAGAGGAGCCGATGATAAGACAGATGAACACTGAATGAGGAGAGCGTTGCCAGCCAATGCTGCAATGACCGCAGCCTTCCTTCCCAAGCCCCAAACTGAGCAGTAAAGACACCTGTGAAAGTCCCCAACCTCAGCAGCAAGCGATCTCACTGTGAATTTCAGATCAGGTGAGAACCACAAGACTCACTCAAGTGTCTCCCAGCCTATGAATGACAACAGTAGTGTCAAGCCACTGCCTTTGGATGCCATTTCCTATCCAACAACCATTTACTGGTGCAGGAAATGCGGAGGACATTATTAAAGGAAACTATTTTAAAAAAGGAATCTAGCAATTTTAAAACTAATCAAGTCAAAAAAAAAAAAAAAAAAAAAAAGCCCAGCCAAGACTACATAGACTACATAGTAATACCTTGTATTTTAAAGAGGAGGAGGAGGAGGAATGGGGAGTTGAGGGAGGGAAGATGGCTCAGTGATTACAGTGCTAGATGCCATGCCTGGCTACCTGAGTTCAATTTATTTTCAACTTAACTTTATTTTCTGCATATACGTCTTTTTCCTGTGTGTATATCTGCACCACATGTGCACCTCCTACCTATGGAGGTCAGGAGAGGATGCCAGATACCTTGGAACGGAAGTTACAGATGGCTGTGAATCATGTGGGTGCTGGGAACCAAAGCCAGGACCTCTGAAAGACTAAGTGCTCTTAACCTCTGATCCATCTCTAGCCCCTGTTTCTGTCAAGAGTATAAATATTAATTAAGATTTTGTCTGCTTCTTTGTTTGTTGGCACACATTTAAGCAGGGAGCCCTTTGCTTCGTAGCATGGGTTGACCCCAGACTCATCTTTCTCATGACCTAGGCTCTGGGGTGCTCAAACGGTTAGTGTGTATAACATGCCAGGCTCTTTTAGAACTTCCCCATCTGTAGAGAGACAGCTTGCCAAGCCCAAATCCTTGCACACTTGTGCATTCACACCTTGCTTTTCTGTTTGTTTGTTTTGTATCACAAAGAAAAAAAAAAGGTTGCCTGAGATGACTTCTTATTTGCAACCTTCAGCCTTTACTTCTTGAACCCTGAGATTATAGACATGTCCCCCCTACCTTTGGAATATTTTGTCTGATTTACGAATTGAATTGTCATTCAAGGATCTGTTAAAATTATGAAGTTAAAAGGATATGTGGATGTGAGTAGATACTAGATGTTAAGGTATTAGTCAGCACCGAGGCATGGTTCTGTTTAAAGTAGAATCTTTACCTTCATGGGCATAGACTAAGGACTGGGATATAAATCCGCAATACAGTTCTTGTCCAGCATGCCGTACAAGGGAGGCCCTGGGTTCAAGTCCCAGGCAGAGGATACAGAACTATCAAATAGATTATTCTTGAATTTAATGTTTGTTGAGTGAGTTATGGAGGTCACGCCTGCCATGAGTTAGCTTACAAGTTTTGGAAGTAGCAGTTGTACCATATCATATGGTAATGTGTGGTATTGTTCTCATTTATTTTCTGCAGATAATAAAAACATGTCATGTTGAACTATCTTTTTTTTTATTATTTTTGAAGAAATGTTGACAGATATGGTATCACTTGCCTTTAATCAAGGAGACAGAGGCAGGCAGATCTGTGACTTTGAAGTCAGCCTAGTCCACATAGTTGAGTTCCAGGACAACCAACACTACATTCTCAATGAAATAAAAGAAAGGGGGGAAAGAGAAAAAGAGGGAAGGGAGAAAGGGAGGAAGAAAGAGGGAAATGAAACATTATTTTGTGTATATGGGTGTTTTGCCTGCATGTTTATCCTGTGCACTGCATGCATGCAATGCCAATGGATGCCAGAAGAGGGCTCATATACCCTGGTACTGGGGTTCCAAAACTGATTGTGGTTTAAATATGAAATGTCCCTCATGGACTCAAGTATTTGGATATTTGGTTCTCAGCTGGTGCTGCTTGGACAGGTTGTGGACCCTTTAGGAGAGTCTCACTGCAGGAAGTGGGTCACTGGGGGTGGGCCTTGAGGTTTTACAGCCTATCCCCACTTCCCATTTGCTTTCTGTGATTTACCAATGTCCTGCCCCTGCCACCAATACTTTCCTTACCTACCATGTCATCTTCTCTGTGATAGCTACCTCTAGACTATAAGCCAAAATAAACCCTTTTCTCCCTAAAGTTCCTTTTGTGGGAGTGATTTATCGCAACAATGAAAAAGGAAAACAGGCCATCAGTGACAGACAGGACAGGTCACAAGAGTATAGTCGTCATTCTGTAAGGTTCTCTCAGCTAACCAAACACCCGACCAATTGTAATGTATCAAAAAGATTGACCCAAATCTTTATCTACGTTTTCCTTTCCTTCCTGAAAAGTATGGACCATAATATCCAATCCCAGCATACAACATATAAAGGGTTGAGTTGACTAAAATGACTTAACTTAGAAAGTGTACTGTTAACTGGCACATAGGTAGTGAATTATCTCAAAACCCGTGGCAGATACAATGATTGGTTAATGGATTCTGTACTCACTTTGAGACAAATAAGCAAACTGAGAGGACAAATTTAATATAATAGCTTTTGCCCTGGATCCCTTTTTACCCCATCCAAGATATGGGCCATTAAGCAAGAACGAGAGAGGAAGAGTCTTCTCCTAAACCCACCAGATCTATCTGATCAGGCTGCTTTATACAACCTCTAAGACGCTGGTAAGTCTTTCGCGGTTTTTAAGCTTTTATATACACATGGTACACTATGAATAACTATTACCTCAGTGTGTTACATCTGATCACGTCTACTCCTGTATGATTTTTAAAGCCTATCTACACGAGCAAGAAAGCCTGGTATTTAATACATGCTTGACAACTGAGCAATAAACAATTGCCAAGTTTCCTGGGGGCTCCCTACTCTGCCTCGTCGTCATCGGGAAGCTGGAGCATATGCTGAATGTTAGCCTGGGTGGACGCCGTGTGTCCTATTTATTCAGGGTTTCCTTCGAAGCCACAGTTTATAAGTTTTGTTTCTTAGGGGTATATGTCAAACTTCATTTAGCATTAGTTGGTATCCAGATACACTGAATAGCAAAAAGGCAGCATTTGAGGGCAAAAGGAAAAAAAAAATGCCTGCTATGTGAGCAATGATGTCAGCTTCATTTATGTAACCAACAGAAAGGAAGAAGAGAAATGTAACAGGAAAGGGGACACTGGGAAATCAAGACCAACCGCTATGCGGTCCGTTTACAAGGGTAGAACCGTACGTGGACAAAATACTGAGAAAACAAATATGCTTTGTGTTAACATCCAAAAGCCGAAGAAATTTCTTTGAAAGCATCTTGTTTTGAATCTTGAAATTACAAACATTATCACTTACTGGGAACATGTCCCTAGGCACAATAGGGTTGCTTTTTTTTTTTTCCTGAAAAGGTTTGGCAAATGGTTTTTGGAAAAAAATCTTGAAAATTTAACTACATAACCAGATGCTTGTACAACCTCAGAACATTTTCAATGAAAACCAGAGATGGGTAATCATAGAACCAACCCAAATATAACAATACTTGGAAAATGACTTGTTTATAATGTTTTTCCATTTATTTGCTTATTCAAACCTCAAAACAGACTATAAGTATGGTATCGTGGCCTAAATTCATCCA
This sequence comes from Apodemus sylvaticus, assembly GCF_947179515.1. Classification (NCBI taxonomy): domain Eukaryota; kingdom Metazoa; phylum Chordata; class Mammalia; order Rodentia; family Muridae; genus Apodemus; species Apodemus sylvaticus. The sequence goes on along the minus strand of NC_067476.1, from coordinate 37,244,396 downwards.
TATACAGTGCATGATTCAAAATACAGTGAAATTTGTGAAGCAGCCCTTCGTGGTAACATTAACCATACTCTATCACCCTATTGCCAAGACTCATCCACGCTGTTCAGAAATAGCGCATCCACTTTCAACGCTGGTTTAATTGCACTATGTACAGTGAAATAAATCATTTATTTGCCTTTTGATGGATATTTTCCTTATTTCCATTTTTTCATTCAGACATGGCAATTCTGCGAACCTTTCTGTATATATCTCCTGGTGGACATCTGTTAACATTTTCCTGGGACATATGTAATGGTAGCGTCTCAATCTCCTTCGCACTGGGCATCCTACCACTCTGCAAAGGGCTTGTATCAACTTTTACAGCACACTGAATAATGATTTTGCAACATTTAAAAACCAAATAGTGCTCATGCTTTTTAAAAGAGAAAGGTCCCTCATCTAGGAAACAGAGATAAGAATTGAGTGTGGGACAGTCACAGACAACTTCACTGTTTTGGTAATATTCTGGACTCTCGGCCTGGTTGTAAATTCCAGAGTCTTTATTATCATGCTCTGTAACCTACATTTATGATATATATATAAGCCTTAATATATGTGTTAATATTTATATACTTTTAAGGTTTATATAATAAAAACCTAAAAATGGTCAAAACCATAGGGATTATTTGCAAATAGAACTTAATGAATTATTTTTTTCATTTAAGATAAAAGATTACAGTAAAAAATAGTACTAATAAGTTTTTATTATGTTGTGCCTAATTTTGACAATTCTGCGTTCCCAGGATGATAGCACTCTAATCCAGATGAGACTGGGTACATTCAGGGTAGTGGGAACATAGGCAATAACCCTCTTAATTCAATAGCTCGGTTTCTTTTTAGTTATCTCATTCAATCAAAGATTAAAGAAATTAAACATTGAGAAATGAAGGGCAATTGGGAAGTTTGTCTCTCAAGATATCTTTTCTCTTAATACATATGCTTATTTGAAAAAACATTTAAATAAACCAGATATCAAAAAAATGAATAAAATGACTACTTCCCCGCTGACCAAAAAATTGAAAAATTGAGAACCTTAAAAGTAAAGTGAATATCAGTATATAGCCTCAATAGTTATAGTTAGTTACAAACTGCCTACGTGGACCTTATACATTTCAAGCACACAAAAGTAGAAATTTCTAAAGAATTTGATAGTAAAAATCCAAGCAGACATTCTAGTGTACTCTTCTTAAAACATGGTAGATGAGCCTGCTTAGCCGCATGAGCCTTGGCCATTCTTCTGGAAGATAGCACTCCACTTAAAAGAGCTGTGTGAAAAGGCAGAGGCAGTCCAGAGTTGAAAACAGGCAGTGAGAACATAGCTCTACAATGTTCAGCTATCCATTCAACCTATTTCCATAACTCTGCAGATATCAATGTGTCTCTCTGCGTTAATTACCTCGACCTCTTTGCTTACAGGTATCATAAATAAGGATTACTGACATCATCTTAGATTTCACTTATGTTCCTGGAACTCAGTGGGTAAAAAAAATTAAGATCTCCCCGCCCCCCCCCAAAAAAAACAAGTTTATGGTATTGAGTAATTTATTTTCTTTTAAGTTTTCAAAGTAGATAAATACCTTAAAAGACTCGTCTTTAACTTGGGGTTTCTTTTATTAAAGTGTACAGTCTTGGTGCATGCCTAAAAGTGTAATAGGCTGTTCCTAACAAAAGAGGCTAGACTCCACTGTCCGCCTTCTGCCTGAGGCACCATTTCCCCAAAGCACACAGCTAACCTCAAGCTCCTGCTGTACCTGTAACAATTTAATTGTATACGTCAGCCTAGTCAAGCATCTTCGCCTCATGACTGGGAGACATGGAATTCATTGTCATTATTGTCCCTGTCATTTTGGATCATTATATCCTGCTGCAGGATTTTCCTCACTTGGCTGCATTTTCACCTCCAGGAGGCAGGGATTATAGCTGAGGTTGGAGTGGGGGCAGCACCGTGAACTGCATTTACCTCAGGGGAGCCAGAGATTAAATTGGCTTTGCTCTCTCACCAGCTGAATTCATCTATGTATGCTGTGAGTTTCAAACTAGAATAAAAATGAATATTCTAGTGAATGATGGTTTTTTTAATTCCCCTTTTGAAACACAGATGTAACCAACTTTTATTCACACTGGGAAAGCCAATATGATTTCTTCGTGTTGCTATTTTCATCTGTGTGTAAGGAATTAGAAGCTGCGTATAAAGTAACAGACATCTCTATCCCTTTCTTGACTGGCAGGAGGGAAAAATTTAGAGCTATAATTTTGTTCTCCAATTTCATTTTACAGAGGTTTAATGGAGTTACTTAATGACTGTAAATATTTAATGATTTTTAATTATATCTCACTTTCTGTGCACAGGATTACATGATGAAGTCCATCTAGAGTGGCACCAGGAATCTACTTTGGAAACTAGAATTTTTATTTTTAAGGCACACTCTTGGGTATGGTGTGGCACATGCATTTAATCCCAGCACTGAGGAAGCAGAGGCAGGCAGATGTCTTCAAGTTTTTAGCAAGCTTGGTCTATATCGTGAGAGCTGGTCTCAAAACTCAAACACACACAGAAGCCAGGGTCTCATCTAACCCAGGCTGGCCTAGAACTGAGAATGTAGCTAAGTGTGGTCCTGCCCCTGCTGCTCCCATCTCCCGTATTCTGGGATCACTAGAATGGATGTGACACCACTATGAGGGACTAGAAAACTGGACTAAAGCTGATAAACAACATGACTTCCCCAGGACCAGGCTACACCCCAGCAGCAGTCACACAGTGCTGCAAAACACCTACGAAGAAACGCTTGCAGCACCTGCCTGCCTTCTTAGAGAAGGCTTGGTCAGCATTCTTTCTCCCTGGTAACTCTTGGTGCAGGCAGTGTAGCCAGGGCCTAACTATTAAGCGTCTAATCATTAAGGACTAGGAGCTCAAAGGAGACACAAAGTAATGGTTCATAGAGAAAGGAACAAATTATAAGTTTTCAATCAAGAATGTAAGGAATTGCAACTGGAGGGAAAATCTGGTGTGTGACTTGTATCCTTTCATTTCATATGGATTTTAAGGAGAAACTTGACATTTACTCTGCCTACATTTAAAAAGATAGCAGTTATTCTTCCATATGTATCAGTTTGTCTTTTAACAGTTAACAGTGAAATACCACAGCGGGTCATACTTATGCCACATACAAAATAGCCCATGAATTACATCAGACGAGCTATGTGTGATGGGGCATACCTACAAACTAGCATGGCATGGGGAGGGAGGGTGGTAAGAAGGGGGAGAGGCAGGGAGTAGGGTGAAAATTTCAAGTTCGGCCTATGAAAATTAAAAAAAAAAAAAAAAACAAGCAAAATGAAAAAAAATGTTTTACCACATGTAGGAACTTAATTAGGAAAATTTATTTTGCCCTAATCATATACAGTAGCTATCAGAATTTATTTAGGATTAACTAAGGCTCTACAGGCTTAAAAACTTTTGAGCCAGATATGGCAGTGCACAGCTTCAAGTCCAGCACTCAGGAGGCACAGCCAGATGAGATCAAGGCCAACCTGGTCTACATAGTGAGTTCCAGACTAGACAAGCATTACAAACTGGGAATGTCTCAAAATATAAATAAATAAATACATACATACATACATACATACATACACACATACATACATACATAATCTTCTGATATTTGCACAATTTGTTCTTCTAAATGAACACCTTAAAGGTTTAACAGCTCCGTGGTGAAGAGACCTTAAAGGTTGCGTCAGCTTCAGCCCCTAGGCCAACTTCATGCAACGCCAGCTGCTCTGTGCTCCTATGGTCTGAGAGCATCATACTCCCTAATACTGATGTAACTCCACGGCGATACAATAATAAAAGTCTGTGGTGAATCAAGCTTCTGACATCATCCAAAACTTCATTTTATTTCAGGCCTGGTTTCACTTCAAAATAACTTGGATCTTCGTACTGTCTTGTAATGCAATGGTTCTTTTTCTTCCCTTTGCATGTGTGTGTCATAACCTCAGCCTCTTCCACAGCCACCTCTACCTTACTCCCTTGAGCCATTGTCTCTCTCTGAGGCAGGAGCTTGCTAGTTTTTTGTTCATTTGTTCTTATTTTGAGAGTGTGGGAGCCAGGCTGGCACCCAAGGCAAACCCTAGCAACCCCGTTTCTGGTCACACCCACTGCTACCTCCCAGCCCTAGGACTACAGGTACACAAGGCCATGGATGGCTTTTCATTTGAGCACTAGAGATGTCAGGCTGTGACGCTTGTGTAGCTCATGGCCAAAAAGCCTTACCCATAACCAAGCACGTGATGGCTCCTTAGGAACAAGAAGTTATTTCATCTCAGTCATGAAGCCTTGGCCTGACAAACATGGGTTTGTCATGATTCAGAAAGACTGGCGTTTTCCCTCCCTCTTCTGAGAACATTATTCAGTGACTACTTCCTTTGCCCTGGCGTGGCTTTTCTCCTTATTTTTACAGGGACACTTAGTCTGCTTATCACACCATACCTACCGGTTAAAAAAGGAACTGTCAGGATCTGTGGATACGCTGCAGGGGCAAACAACTCTACCCTTATACATTTTTGTTTTGCTTCACCTTTAATATCACATATCGAAGCCTGAGTAGTTTCAGAACAAAGCGAAAAGCCAAATATTTAAATTCAAATGTCCAGAGTAATTTGTTTTGACTTCTTCAGTTCAAGCCTTAAGATTATACAATTTCCAAACATCAATTATTCTAATTATTCTAAGAGGTCTCAATAATTTTTCATCAACTTCTATTTCCATAGCCTGTAACTATAAAAGTGAATCCATTCTGAATTAAAGGAACTTTTCCTCTTAATTCTAGCAAGACAGTGTATATTCTGTTTTTTAAAAACTAAAACAAAACAACAACAACAAAAAAGGTGTGGTGGTTTGAATATGTTTGGCTCATGGGAAGTGGAATTATTAGGAGATGTGACTTTGTTGGGGTGGGTGTGGCCTTGTTAGAAGGAAGTGTGTGACTCCACGTGGCTGTGAGCTTTGAGATCCTTCTCCTAGGTGCCTCAAAGACGATCTTCTGCTGTCTTTGGATGAAATGAAGATGTAGAACTCTCAGCTCCTTCTTCAGCACCCTGTCTGCTTGGACGCTGCCCTTCTCCCAGCCATGATGATAATGGACCGAACCTCTGAATCTCTATGTAAGCCAACCCCAATTAAATGCTGTCCCTTCTAAGAGGTGCTTTAGTCATGGGGATCTCAGAGCAATACATCCGTAACTAGGATACAGGCTTTCCCTGGATTCTCCACAGTAAGAATCTATAATGCATGATACTAAAAAACTAAGACAGTCATGAATCCAGGTTTGACAGTAATGTTTCTTCGATGAGTGATTCCATTACGCACAGCCTAACACACAAGGCGTAGTACCTAACATATACACCACATTATAGGAACAGTAAAAATTTAGGAGGATTAGTGTGGGAGGAAGAAGTAAGAGAAGGCCAAGGCCTTGGATATTTCCACATGAGTATAGACAGGAAGCTATTTACAGAATGCCTACTCCTCCTGGGCCAGAAACCTCTTTACTGTAATCACCCAATAAACTACAATGGTTAACATTAAGGGTCTGATGCAGAGAAAGCAGATTCACGGTGAAGGTTGTCCTTTAACATGTGGGCTTCTTCAAGGGCACCAAAAAGTAGTTAAGTGGCCCCCCCTGTGGTGTCTCAGATGCTGAAAGTCTCTGAAAACTGTTAATTTTCTAGCTTTTAATGTCTGTCTAAGACCCTTAACATTTTTCTAATATTGTCACTCCCAGGACATTTTCTTAAGTTTGGTCCCCACTGCCACCTCTGCACACATACGTTCTGCATTTATATATAAAAGCCTGTCAGACAGCTGCTGAATTGATTCAGAAGGGTAACAGTGGAACAAGGTAAAAGGCAAAAGAAAAAAAAGAGAGAAAAGAAAAAAAGCGTAGCCTTAAAAGGCAAATATAGTATCACATAATATAATGTGGAAATTTTCATCAAATTTTCTAAAACAGCACAATGAAACATTCCTTTGTGCTAAGAATTTATGTATCTAGCATCAAGTATAAAGACCATATAACAGGATGGGATTACAGAGATTCAGAGGCTAAGATGTCTTTGTGTCATAAAGTTTCTAACTGTTTAAACATGCACAATCACCTGTGCCTTCTTAGCTCCATAGAAATAAATATCACTACATTATTTTCTAGTACTGTACACACTTTAAGATGACCAACGAAGATTCACAAATGGTTTTCCTTATGCTGCCTTGTATTGTCACTGTTGACTATGGTGTGTCTGGAAACACATTGCTTAGTTTCCTCAAACAAAAAATGTACGAATTATATGGTGCACAAAAGAATTCGCAGTGAACACATAGCAAATAGACACGAGGCAAAGTCTAAGGTCTGTACAAAACAACAATGTGTCAATTTCAGCCCAAGGGGCATTTTTCTCCAGGTTTATAACCCCCTGAAAACAGAGGTTTCACTAGAGAGCCTACAGAACCTCGGCTGCTTTCAACATCATAATATATTCATAAGGCAAGCAGTCACTGCCAAACATATAACAAATGGAGAGGTATGAGGAGTGAAGTGTATAACTGTGAGAAATGGACCAAGCCAACCATGAGATGCAAGCAGAAGTAAAGGAATACACAACTCAGAGAGGCGGGTGTCCTGGCTGACACCTGCAACCCCAGCACACCAGAGGCCGAGGCAGGAAGTGAGCACAGATGCACAGATACCTAGTCTATACAGGGAGTTCCAGGCCAGCCTGGTCTAGAATATATATAATCTTTCTTAATTTAAAAAAGGTTAGAAGCAAAGCATTGTGAGTAGTTTTTCAGCCAATACTACTAAAATGGTGATTCTCTGTCTATGTGGGTTCATTTGTTTGTTGCTTAAGGTTAACATTACAAGTGGAGTGCAAACCTATTTCACTGCAGTGAGATAAATAAAGGTCTGTGTATTCTTAGCGGTCATGATTGGACAGAAAAATATCTTGTGCAAAGAAAAGGAATATCACATACCATCATAGTAGACAATGGCTCCTACCAGCTTGTCCTTCTGGAGCATGGGGAAATGCTCGAGGGCTCTGGATTTGCTGAGGACGTAACTGCTCTTCAGGCAATGACTTCCTGCAACCAGATCATACATCTTGATTCCCACCCAGTAATAAGGCAACTGCCACCACCTATAGCGTAAGCAAAGAGAGAAGGGTTTTTTTTAGAAACACGGTATAGCATTATAGATTGGCACCTCAAATTAGAAGAAAGGCCATTTAGAAAAAGCCATAAGTAGTAGGCTCCAAAAAAATGGGGGAATAGGGGGAGGGAGGGGCAAGGGGCAGGAGGGGTGGGTGGCATGTAGTTGCTTCTGGCGCCAGGCTAGCTGCCATGCGGGAGAATCAGAGAGAGTTTATGACTACCTCCAGGGCTCCTGCCTGCTCCATGTTAGAATTCTTCAGGAAGCATCCAAAATAAACACCCATGCCTGTACCTCACAAGTCTAAAGATGGATTCAAATAATGTAGGTTGGAGGCCTTGGTTAATATGAACTACAACTAGGTTGAAGAAGCCCTCAGCAATCTCTAAACAGGTACTAGGTGGTCAAATCTGTCTCAAGCCCTACACCACCCATGTGGCTAGAATGACATAATCCACTTTTCCAAGTCACGGGGACTGCCTTCCTAGGGCAACCTCACACACAGTTCCAACATTAGGGGAATGATCAAATCACACCTCCTGGATGAATTTCATCTATATTAACCTAATAAAATAAAATGATATATAAGCTGGGTTTGGGTTTGCTACACTGTTAGTTTCAGATTTTGTATCACGATAGTTTTGGGGGCAAGGGGGGATCTGCATTTTACGCTGCACACGGGACCTCATTTCAATGCCTTCGAGTAAAACACAGCTGTTCACCTACCTCCTCTGAGAAACTGAAATAAGATTCCATTAAATATAAACACAGAACTCAGCCTCCTTCGCCTTCGGAATCTGGCCCTGAGACATAGGCCCACAGAGAGAATTTTAAAAAATCTTCATCTTTAAATACACCAAGGAAAGTATTTGAAATAGATTAAAGATTAGGACCAATTAAGGGCTCATTAAGAAACACACACAGAAGGACTGTTTCCATGAGAAGTCTGAGGATCTGCTGACCTCAGACAAGCCCAGAGCATACAGGTGCCGGACGGCAAAGGCTTACTTGTAAAGTGGAAGCATTATAGGCAACGGAGCTGATAAATGTGGAGCGATTTCTAGTAAGTTGGCACGTTCATGAAGGGCTTCTTTCACCATCCTATACTGAAAATCAAAACAGAGAAAATTAGTTTGGCAGTAACAGATCATAATATTTTCAAATGGCAAATAGACACCCTGCCAACTGATTGATATACAGAAACCTTCTACCTCTGAGCGAAGAGAGCTCCCCCCTAATCAAATCTCTAATAATACATCATGCTGTCAACCTCAAAGATTTTTTAGAAACCTTAACTGTATTTGCATAGGAGAAAAACATGCTGTCAGAGTTCCCAGGTGTAAGATATTTTCCTGACTTGAGTTACAAGATTATTGTAACCATTTATCTTGCCTTCTCTGCATTGCCCCCTTTCTCTGCTCCCCACACTGTTTTCTCAAGGTAAGCGAGAACAGATTGTTCAAATTCATGCCAAGTTCTCTGACCTTCCTTAAACTCAACAGAGATACTATGTAGCCCTTGGACAGGTATTTTACAGACGGTTAAAAAAAGCCTTTGCCTTTTTTTAAGCCACCCCTGTGGCCCCCATTATGCCTGCCTAAAGAGCTAGCTAGTTATTATTATGATAATATAACTGTAGATATTGACAAAATAAGGCAGGACACGTCGGAAATCAGCAGATCATGAATTCTGGGCTATTTCCTTTGCCTCCATCACAGATGCTGAAAAGAAACATAAGAAAATGGGACAGATTCAAAGCTGACTTGTCAAGGCAAGGAAGGGGACACACTCAGCACTTGACAATGGCAAGCACACGCAGCTGTGTTTTCCTTGTGTTTTCCTTGTATGAAAAGCAGATATGGAAGGAAGCTGATTTTTTTCCCCACCCCTCTGGGAAATGTCATTTTCCACCCTGCCTTGGCAGTCTTCAAATGATGCCACACTGGACACAATAAAGTGTGACACACAGAAAGCGTGACTCAGATCATCTTCCCCCCTTCCCCCCAAAGAATACGTCAGTGACAATATGACTGCATGATTGCAGCTGCAGTTAAGAGATCAATTTGGTCCTCCGTCGACATTACAACACAGCTCCCCGGAGCAATTTGGTGGCCATTGGCAAAAACCCATCACGATTGTTAAAAGGCAGCACATCCAAAAGGGATTCTGTGAATCTGCCACGTTGACATGGTTGTACATAAAAAGCCCCTGATTACCCATAAACATAATCCTAAACAGAATGAACAAGCACACCTCTCCTGAAAGAAAGAGGCTCCAAGCAGCATACACTAAATAGGAATTTTGAACGGGAAGAAATGTTAAAAGCTATTAAAAAAAAAAAAAAAAGGCCTGACTTAATTGGGTAGAAAAAACACAGTGGTAATTTTTGTTTAACAGCCAGCATACACAATTACCTGCTCAACATCCAAGTTCATGATAGCCTTCTGGAGGTATCGCACACCACCGTGGATCAATTTAGTGCTTCTGCTGCTAGTCCCCGATGAGAAGTCATCTCTCTCTACAAGGGCTGTTTTCAGTCCTGTGTAACCAGAAAAGCAAATTAACTTCTTAAATTACACAATTTGTATGTAATTCATTAAAGGCACTTCTCCAGGGTAGAGACAATCGCTGGAAAAATTAGTCTGAACATGGATAAATTTGTATTCAAAGTGCAGTACACTGTCTATATTATAATGAAGAGATTTTAGGCTTTTCCTGGGGGACGAGTCAAGACTGAACTGGAAGCACATTAAACTGTGAATGAATCACACCTAGAAAACATTACCGTATGATTTGGGGGCGAGCAAGATCCTCTGGGGTATTCAGGGGATCAAAGGAGGGCCCTGCACCGTCTTTTCCCACACGGTTCCAATGGGTATTGTCGCACAGCCTTCAGAATGCATGCCTGTCCATCCTACTGAGGGCAAACTGTTCCTTTCCTGCATGCTATGCTACTACTGTAATGCATTCACTAACAATACCAAATCAGACTCCTTCTGTGTTCTAGGTCCTACTTGCAAAAGTGCCTGAGATGATGCTACAGTGGATAAGGAAGTTGGGGATATAATGGTTATGGTGTAAGGGACACAGGCAGGTGGGAATATCCAGTGGATAAGAGAAGAGGAGAGGGGCTCATCAAGTAAAGTACTTGTCACAAAAGCATGCAAGCATGAAGGCCTGGGATTCAATCACTGGAACCCACAAAACTAGGAATGAAGTAATGAATTATCTATAATCCTAGAACTCTTACAGAGAGACAGTAGACTAAGACAGGAGAATCTGAGAAACTAACAATCCAGCTAGCCTGGAAAGCAAGAGACCTGCCTCAAACAAGATTGTCCCTGACTCCACACGTGTGAACGCACACTCATCCATAAACACAAAAAATTTTTAAAAGTCAAAGAAGTTCTATTGTTGAGTTTAAAACATTGCTATACTTGATGTATGATATGCTATTTTAATATTAAAAAGAAATGCACGCTAGGATACATGGACTGGTACAGAGTACCCATAAAGAAAGGAAACATTCTTGGGGTTGAAAAGATAGCTCATTAGTTATGCGCACTTGCTACTACTGCTGAGAGGACTTCAATTCAGTTCCTAGCCCCCAAAATATGGTTGCGCACAACTGCCTGTAAGTCCAGCTCCTTGGGAAAGAATGGCCCATGAATGCTATATTTTTCCAACCTAATTATCCGGTAAAAGAAATCTCAACTCAATCAGTAACAATACAAGCTATAAGCCTAGATTGGGCAGATCTCCCACTACACTACTCTATTCCCATCTCTATTATCCCACATAACTTGTGGTTTCTCCAGGTCTCCAGTCCCTCTTCTAGACTCTGCAGAAACCTGCACTCACAACTAATTTGTTATGGGTATTCAACAGACAAAGGAGGATAGTGCACGCGCGTGTGCGCATACAACTACATACACACATATATACACATATACATGCACATACATACATACATATGTCCATACACACATATATACATATATATACATACATACACACATACATACATATGTCCATACACACATATATACATATACATACATATATACATACATACATACATACATACATACATACAAAAATTTTAAAAGATGATATTCTTGCTAGGATGAGGTTGAACGATAGGTATTCTATAAGTCATCCCACCCCTTTATCCAAAAACTACTACAAATATCTTAGGAGAAAAAAAAAATCTGCTTCTTGCAGAGATACCCTGTCTCTCTAGGGTTGCAGGTGAGCAACAGTGCTACAAATCCATGTCATACAGTAGGTGAGTTCTTCAAATTCACAAGCCCTGTGACATCCATCCGCGGGCAGCATTGGCCAATGCCCAGGAACTGGCTATCCCTTAGGCAATTGGTTTTGTCATGGGGTCCTTCACAATCATAACATGAGGCAGAGCAATTTGGACTCACAAAGCTAGGATAGGAGAAAGTACACGCCTTCAGTTCAGAACCATTGCTTTGATAACATTTAACAGTTTAAAATTTGAACAGAAACGTCATCACAAAACCAGACGGATTCTCTTGACTTAAAAGAACAAAATATTTGGAAACAGTGAAAATTGAAAACTAGAGATTTTGACTCAAGATCAAAGACTGCCAGTGTCCAAACTAGGGGGAAAAAAATAACAAAACTCACAAGTGCTGTCAGCCTACATCACTGCTCTTAGACGTAGACCCCAGAAAAAGTTCTACAACACTCTCAATTATTAAAACACTACTAGTGCTTAATCTGTTCTGGACGTGCTGCAAACAGGGGAGGATCACGAGATAGCAGCATGAACGCTGGACGTGAATCCATGTGTGCCAGCCGTCGAGTGGCTCTGCTCAGGCAAATGAAGAAACACAGAGACTCACCAGGACCTCCTTCAGAGAAGACTTATCTTAGATTAGAACCTGAATTCAGAGCATGAACCCAGACGGCATACACTTCAAAAATTACATTTGCCGACCTCTTCTACACACGCTCTACCACCTCTACTTAGTAAATCCTACAGAGATCTTTTGGTATTCTAAATTAGTCCCTTTTTCTGCTTCAGCTGAAGATCAGACGAGGGAGTTGACTTTCAGATGGTATTTAGGAGCCACATTATTTAAAATGTGCCTCTCTTTAAACCCTAGCATCACAGTTATTATTACATCAGGATGCCTGAGAGGAAAGAAAATGATCCTGAGAGGACAAGACCGGCAGCTTCCTATTTGAAAAGCCCCAACGCTCACCAGGTTGTGATCTCAGACCACTCAGACAGTCCTCAGAGGGCGGTGCCCCTCTCTCTCCCTAGCAGCAGATCATAGTAACTCCGTAAGCCCATCCCCCCTCCTCACCCCAGTCCCTCCCCATGCAAGCACTCGCTCTAGTGAAGCAAACTGTCATGTGGTACGCATAGAAACCAAGAGGCCCCAGAAGACAGGCCATCAGGAGACCAGGCCTTAGACCAACAGCTAGGGAAACTGCCCCTGCCAGCACCACGTGAGTCACAAAGAAATACTGCCAGTGGACACATGGAGCCACAGACCCAGCAAGGCTCACTCACTGTGACTCTTAAGTATCCCAATGAGATGATGTGGGCATTCTTGTTTAATCCGCTTAAATCTGGGAAGGGCTTTACTGGTAACAAAATTCCTGTTCAAGAAACAGTGGTGACCATTTTGGGGGAGGGGGAGTCTTTTCCATATTTTACTTATCGTATTTTATGTGTATTTGTGTGTGTCCCTGGGTGTATAATATATGTGCATCCTCTGGAGTTATGGGTGGTTGTGAATCACCATGAGGGTGCCAAAGAACCAAACCCGAGCAGTAAACATTCTTAACTGCTGAGCCATCTCTTTAGCAGCCCAATTTAGTTTTTAATCACTTCTAGAGAAGCAGCCTCCAGCAGAGGGTGAGTTCATAGAGCCTTTCTCAAGATGGATGGCTGAGGAGGAGGTAGACTTAGGCAAGCTCACGGAGGCAAGCTGAACTTACTAATATCACCTGTAATTCCAGGCCTAGGATGCGGAGGCTGGAGAACTGTTGAGTTCCATGCTAGCCTGAGCTGTACAGTGAAAAACCGTGGAAGGGGAGAGAGAAGGATGAAGGGGGCGAAGAAGAGAAGGATGGAGGGAAGGCGGGTGACTGGCAAAGGCTTGAAAGTCCCCAGCCTTGTCACAGGCAGCTTTCCAGTGGGGGGCTGGAGAGAAGGGTATGTGTGACTGTCCTGAGAGGAGAAAATGAGGAGCTTTTCGTTCACACTGGGCATTTGAATCCTGTCCTGAAGGCCATTGTTAGTCACAACAGCAATCACTGGATATCCTCAAAAGGAAGATGCCTCTAAGACCATGGTTGCAGGCCTAAGAGCAGTTCTAGTTAAATTAATAAGCATGAGGCCTGCAAGACCTATTCTCTACTCAGTCCTGGGTGTGCATTTCCAGGAACCAGGGCTTACCTGAGCAACTTTCTTTAAAATAATTTCTAACCCCACCCTCACCCCTGACACCCCCAGAAGTTGTGATAGATTGTGTAGAGAGACGCTCTGTTTCCTGACAAGGGTATCACTGAAGTGATTAAGCTGACAAAGCTGGTTAGGGTTCTATAAAGTTGTCTTTGGATGAAAGCATCGGGCTGGGGCTGGGGAATTGCCACTAGTAGACCTGAGGCTCACAGTGTAGTCAAGGTAATGAGGAATCAGGCCCTGGGAGGCAGCTCTAGCAGGAGTGTCTCAGGGACCTCTGCTGTCAGGGTAGACTTTTCTTTCCCTAACTCCCTGTGCTGTTATGAGGATTAGCAAGCCACCTCAGGCAGGTGTTCCAGGGTATTTAAGGTCAAGCCCTTGGGACTGCTTTTTCCTGCCTTGGATTGTTTTACAAGTTATTCGTGTGTATTCACAGAAGAAAGCATAGTGACCATGAAATTTAAAATAAGCCACTCAGTTACATCACAAGCCCTCCTCTTCTACTGTTATCTCGTCAAATCACCGAGCCACCCAACAGAATCTCTGAAATGTGATTACTTTTCCCAGAGCATACGACAAACACAGTCTCTGAAATGACTGCCAAATCAGTGTATAAAACCACCATGTAAACTAAAAGTTGTTTAAACTGCAGAAGAAAGAAAGAAAGAAAGAAAGAAAGAAAGAAAGAAAGAAAGAAAGAAAGAAAGAAAGAAAGAAAGAAAGAAAGAAAGAAAGAAAGAAAGAAAGAAATCCTAAAAATCAGAACCTTGACACTTTCAGCGACTCCATGTATCAAGTGCTCTGAAATTCTCAATTTTGCTGGATGGGAATAAAGAAAAGAAGTGACACAAAATCAAAGCATGACCAGATTCTATGACTTCATTCTTTTTTGGGGGGAGGGGGATTTGTTTTTTTTTTCTGGAGACAGGGTTTCTCTGTGTAGCCCCGGCTGTCCTGGAACTCACTCTGTAGACCAGGTTGGCCTCGAACTCATAAATCCGCCTGCCTCTGCCTCCCAGAGTGCTGGGATTACAGGCGTGCGCCAGCACCACCCGGCTCATTCTTTGATTACTTAACTAAAATGTTTATGGTGCGTTTATATGGGTGGGTGTGCGCGCACGCGTATGTGGGTGCATGGGTGGGTGGGTGTATGCACCAGTGCATGCATGTGTGCTTCTGCATTGATTTGTGGGGGTAAGACTCCACTTTGTATCTCAGTCTTCCCTGTAACCCGTCGTGTAGCCCATGGTATAGCTGGAAACACTTCCTGCACCGGGTTCCAAGGCTGGGATTACAAATGGACTACAACTTGCTTGTTCATTTATTTTCTGTCTTGTTTTTGTTTTTGTTTTTGTTTTGTTTTGTGTTTGTTTTTTAGTCTAATGTTTCCCTCCTCAGAGATTTTAAATTAAAAGCTTTGTCTTCTAACTTAAGAATAAGGTAGGGGAAGTGGGAGGTGGGGGGCTCTTTATCCTAATAGAATAACTGAGTGGCATTTTTGATGTGGCATTTAACCCTTACACTTTTCATTCTTATGTAAGTAAGACAGGTTTGAGCAGATCAGAAGCCTGCTTTCAAGATTCAGAGAGCTGAGGAAGCTGGGAATGACAGCCCTTTAGAGAGGAAAAGCTGACCTCCACGTCCTAGACCTGTGATTAGGTTCAAGGATTTTATTTTTAGGTTTACTTATTTTACGTGTATGAGCATTTTGCCCGCATGTGTGTATATTCAACACATGCATGCCTGGTGCCATGGAGGGAAGAAGATACTGTCAGATCCCGGGAAGTTTCAGATGACTGGTACCTGCTGTGTGGGTGCTAGGAATCAAACTCTGGTTGTCTCGAAGAACAGCCAGTGCTCTTGGCCACTGAGCCTTCTCTCCGGCCCCCAGTTCAAGATTTATAAGAAGGAATTTAGTTCTCTCACTTTCTCTCCCTCCTCTTACCTTTTGTTAGGTTATTTTCTATATGTATTTAATAATGCAAAGCAATAAACCCTACTACGGTTGAGGAGAGTCAAAACAATGCCCAATGCTGTCTACCTGAGGGCATTATTATTATTATTAAAATAATATAAAATTATTATTATTATAATTTTAGGGGGCAGTCTCATAAATTCCACAGCAGCCATAGAGTAAAAAAAAAAAAATCTCAGGAAGAAAGGTGATTTGTGTATTCTGGAGGGCCCCGCTAACCTCCGACCTCCCTGAGGTTGCATATTTCCTTTCTTTCTGCTGGCCCTCAGGAATTTCAGTCCTTTTCTCATACCTAATACCTGATCATGTTCCCCTCTCCGCCACCCCCATCCCCTTTCCCTTCCATGTCCCTCTTCTCCCCACTTGTGGTTGGTTTCTTCTCCTTCCCAAGTGGGATTGAGGCTTCCTCACTTGGACCCTTCAGCTTGCTGACCTTTTTGAGTTCTGTGGGCTGTATCTTGGGTATTTGGAACATTTTTTGGGGGGGGGCTAATATCCACTTATTAGTGAGAATATACTATTCATGTCCTTTTGTGTCTGAGTTACTTCACTCAGGATGATATTTTCTAGTTCCATCCATTTGCCTGCAAGACTCAAGATGTCCTCATTCTTTTTTTTTTTTTTGTCTTTTTTTTTTATTTGATATAATTTATTTACATTTCAAATGATTTCCCCTTTTCTAGCCCCCCCCACTCCCCGAAAGTCCCGTAAGCCCCCTTCTCTTCCCCTGTCCTCCCTCCCACCCCTTCCCAGTTCCCCGTTCTGGTTTTGCCAAATACTGTTTCACTGAGTCTTTCCAGAACCAGGGACCACTCCTGCTTTCTTCTTGTATCTCATTTGATGTGTGGATTATGTTTTGGGTATTCCAGTTTTCTAGGTTAATAACCACTTATTAGTGAGTGCATACCATGATTCACCTTTTGAGTCTGGGTTACCTCACTTAGTATGATGTTCTCTAGCTCCATCCATTTGCCTAAGAATTTCATGAATTCATTGTTTCTAATGGCTGAATAGTACTCCATTGTGTAGATATACCACATTTTTTGTATCCACTCTTCTGTTGAGGGATACCTGGGTTCTTTCCAGCATCTGGCAATTATAAATAGGGCTGCTATGAACATAGTAGAGCATGTATCCTTATTACATGGTGGGGAATCCTCTGGGTATATGCCCAGGAGTGGTATAGCAGGATCTTCTGGAAGTGAGGTGCCCAGTTTTCGGAGGAACCGCCAGACTGCTTTCCAGAGTGGTTGTACCAATTTGCAACCCCACCAGCAGTGGAGGAGTGTTCCTCTTTCTCCGCACCCTCTCCAACACCTGCTGTCTCCTGAATTTTTAATCTTAGCCATTCTGACTGGTGTAAGATGAAATCTTAGGGTTGTTTTGATTTGCATTTCCCTAATGACTAATGAAGTGGAGCATTTTTTAAGATGCTTCTCCGCCATCCGAAGTTCTTCAGGTGAGAATTCTTTGTTTAACTCTGTACCCCATTTTTAATAGGGTTGTTCGGTTTTCTGGAGTCTAACTTCTTGAGTTCTTTATATATATTGGATATTAGCCCTCTATCTGATGTAGGATTGGTGACACCATCAAGAGGACAGATCGGCAACCAACAAATTGGGAAAAGATCTTCACCAGTCCTCATTCTTAATAACTGAGTAGTATTCCATTGTATAAATAAAGCACATTTTCTGTATTCATTCTTTTGAGGTGAGAGACTCTGAGGACTCAGAGAGGGACCTTAGATGAAATGCCCTACATTGGAGAAAGGGAACTTTTGAGCCCACCTCCAGCAGAAAGACAGGGCATCAAGTGAGGGCTGGGGGTTGCCATCCCACAATTAAAACTGACACATAATTTTTTCTGTCTGAAAGAACTGCAGGGATGGAAATGGAGAGAAACCTGAGGAAAAGAAGGTTCAGAGGCAGGCACACAAAGTGGGATCCAGCTCAAGGGGAGGCCCCAAGGCCTCACACTATTACAAAAGCTATGGAGCGTTCACAAAAAGGGACCTATCATGACTGCCCTCCGAAAGACCCAACAAGCAGCTGAAAGAGTCAGATGCAGGTATTTGCACCCAACCAATGGACAGAAGCTGCTGACCCCTGTCTTGAATTAGGGGAAAGCTGGAAGAAGCTGAGGAGGAGAGCAAGCCTGTAGGAGGACCAGCAGTTTCAACCAACCTGGACCCTGAGATCTCTCAGACACTGGGCCACCAACCAAGCAGCATACACCAGCTGATATCAGGCCCCCAATACATATACAGCAGAGGACTGCCAGGTCTAGGTTTAGTCAGAGAAGTGCACCTAACCCTCAAGGGAGTTTAGAGGTCTGGTGGGGTGGTGGTGGGGGTTGGGGACATTCTCATAGAGACATGGGATCGGGGAGGAGGTATAGGATGTGGAACAGTCAGAGGGTGGACCACTGGAAAGTGAATAAAATCTGGAGTTTAATATAAATAAATTAACAAAAAAAAAAAAAGAAGAGAAAAAAGAAAGGTGATTTATAAAGAATGTGGTCAAGGTAATGTCCACCTTCCATTCATCCTCACCCCATCTGTTAGGACGCTGAATGACACCATACCTTCCAGGCAGGGTGAAGAGCGAACACTAAACACAGCTCTTCTGTCTAAGTGACACTGTCTAGCTATTTCAACTACATCAACTCATGGACCAGGACAATTGGATAACCACAAGGGAATAATTACAACCTTAAGGGAGAAATGATACGACATTTAACTCTCACAACATGGAACAGAACAGAAGTATATTTTAATACCTTTCACTGATTATCTTACTATGCACGAAAACGAGCTCAATAGAATAAATGCAGAGATGCAATGAGAACAAGGCTCTGCCGTAATTACAGCACTTGGAGGTAGCCACAACTGACATCTGGGTGTTTAAACCGTCACAGTTTCCGTGAGCGTCTATAACCTGTGCCTATGTACAGGTTTGCAAAGACTGGATTGTGGCTTACTTAAAAATATTCCATTTAGCACGAGCTTTTGTTTTGTTTTGTTTGTTGTTTTGTTTTGTTTTGTCTTTGAGACAGGGTTTCTCTGTATAGCCCTGGCTGTCCTGGAACTCACTCTGTAGACCAGGCTGGCCTCGAACTCAGAAGTCCACCTGCCTCTGCCTCCCAAGTGCTGCGACTAGAGGCGTGCGCCACCACTGCCAGGCAACACGGTTTTATTGTAAACACTTTGCGTATCAATAAATATTGCATATAACTTTATTTTAAAAAGCACTTTAAAGTACTACATTAAACTTTTACTATGATTTATTCATTCGGTCCCTTATTTTGAACATCTAGCTTGGTTTCTTTTTTCACTCTTACAAATTGAACTGTAAGATTGTGTTTTTCTTTAAATGCCCTGTATCTATAATTATGTCATTAGGATAAATTTTTTGAAATGTGATTGTTAAGGTTTGCTAAATGAGTCTCAAAAAACCAGAAAAAGAGAAAAAATTATGTGTCCGTTGCTGAATGGGAAGCGGGAGCCATTGCTATGAAATAATCAGCGACACCAAGGCCATGACATACAAGTCAAAAAGTTAAGGTCCCTTGTGCCTTAATATGGTAAGCGCAAGCCCCGAATCTGCATGCCACATGAGAACAGACTGTACACAAACATGAGACCGCCTCTCACTAGAAAACTGTGGACACTTGTTTGGGTTTCCAAGAGCCACAGTCATCACGAGTAAACGAAGGCCCAGCGTTCTTACGGAGGACTCCTTTCTCCAGGGTAAGACCCGGGTGAAGCTGTGTAGTAACCCAGCCGAGCCACGGTCAGGATCCCGTACTCTGCCTCGCACTTCCGAACAGTGAATGTTAGCTTTGTTTACACATATAAAATATTACATATTGGTTATTTTAATGCCTCTGTCTATGTTCATATTAGGAAATGGATAATATATGACAGATATATAAATAAATATATATAATTAATATATTTCATGTTATTTAGATAGATATATATATACAATATTAAGGTTACAAAATTGTAGTTGAAAGTTAATACTGTAGTTTCAAGAAATAAGAGGTGCTGCTATCGTTCCCGCCTTTTACCTTGTTATTATAAAAACAGCCCGTGTCAAATGGGTGTGGGGGGAGTAGACAAAATAACAAAAACAGCAAAATAGTCAATGGAAACTGAGGTTAAATAAGTGTTTTATGTGTTGCCACATTCTTGCTGTGCTTGAGACTCTATGGCCTGTGTACATTTATGTGTGTGTGCGCGCACAAACACATATAAATTCTTCCATAATATTCTTTTCTAACTTATAACACATTTTGACTTATTTTCTCTGCAATTACATACAGGTCTATCTGGTTTTCTATAACTGACTACATTACCTGATATTTTGCTATCATAAATACTCCTAATAAATAAAATTCTGGGAGTCAGGAAAGTATGTCAGGAAGTGAAAGTGCAAATCATACAAACCGAGATTGATCCCTAGACCCCCACATAAGAAGCTAAATATGATGGTATAAACTTGTAACACCAGCCTTCCTACTATGGCTACACATTCACACACATGTACACACAGAGACACATACAGAGAAATGAATAGACACATACATAATTACATACATATGCACATACATACGTTTTTAAATAACAAAAATTTAGTTAATGTGACATTTACAGCCACCTATAACAACTCCTTTCTTTATTCAAA
The DNA here is from genome assembly GCF_947179515.1 of Apodemus sylvaticus. Classification (NCBI taxonomy): domain Eukaryota; kingdom Metazoa; phylum Chordata; class Mammalia; order Rodentia; family Muridae; genus Apodemus; species Apodemus sylvaticus. The sequence goes on along the minus strand of NC_067476.1, from coordinate 37,224,041 downwards.
CAAAATTATTTTAAAAAGACATGGTTGATTCAAAATTAAGATAAACACTTGTGGACCAGTAATGTAGCAGACTATTTAAATGTCTCTGTGTGTGTGGGCTCAGAATCTGGGGCTGTTTCTGAAGGGTAAGGAATATCCCTATCTACTATGGACAAAACAAAGGACTCAGCCTTTGAGAGCTGAGACTCAGGAAATGTTCTCTACATTGTACAGGAAGTTGTCAAGCTACTCCTGACCACTGTGTGGGGCGGGAGACTATCTGCTGGGTCACAGCTGGACACCCGGACTGCACCACCAGATAAATACAGCCCAGACCACAGCACCAGAGTCAAGGCTTCAGTTGGCTCCACAGATGGTCAAGATCAACACAAGACAAAAGACTCAGTGATAGGCAAGGTCACAGATGGATCTTAAAGACAGTAGCAACTAAATCTAGACACAGACCAGATAGAAAACTCAGAATTTCCTGATAGATTCAGAGGCAACGAGAAATCATTACGACCGCTATGAGCTCATTGGGTAATCCACCGGCTCCAATGGATAGTCCTGTCCAGTGGTCACACAGGTAGCCCTGATTAAATAAAATGGGCCACAAAACAAAAATTATGACTCTGGGAAAGAATGAATGAGTTAGGAGGAAGAGGGGTTGATAATGGTGAGAGATGAGAGGAGAGGAGAGGGAACAGCACCCATACTGCATTAAACACATGTATTAAGTTGTCAAAGAACTAAGTTTGTTAATAATTAAAAGAAGCAAAGTCAACCTAATATGGTGTACAGAAAGGAGGGAAGATAAGCAGGGTGGAAAGGTTAAGTGAGGCCAGAGTGATTGATGGCTCACCAGTTCAGGGCACTTACTACTCTCCTAGAAGACCCAGGTTCAACTCTCAGCACCCCCATGGCAACTAACTACTATTTGTAAGTCCAGTTCTAGAGGATCTGACGCCCTCCTCTGACCTCTGCAGGCAAAATACACATACACACAGAATAAACTAACAGTGTATAAAATGTCTAAAGCTTAAATAAATAAATAAATAAAACCTAGTTAAATAATTGTTTATGATAGAGAAAAAAAACTTTGAAAATATCTGAAATTTAAACTGGACGTGGTTGTGCAAGACCCTAAATTCCAGAACACAGGAGGTAGAGACAGGAAGAGCAGAAGTTCTGCTACCTAGCTAGCTCCCAGTCAGTCTGGACGACATGAACCCCTATCACAAACAAACAAACAAACAAACTTTCTGAAGTTTTGTTTGCCTGACCCCTGACAAAAGAAATCACTACATTAAAATTGTGTTAAAGAACAAATGTAGGGTCTCACGCCATTAATCCCTGCTCTCAGAAGACAGAAGGAGGCAGTGTTCTAGGACAGTCTGGTCTACAGGGTGAGTTAGTTCCATGACAGCCAGAGCTATGTGGAGAGACCCTGTCTCAAACAAACTGACAAACAAAAAAATAGAGAAAGAGAAAGAGAGGAAAGGAAGAAAGGAAGGGAAGTAAAGAAGGAAGGAAGGAAGGAAGGAAAGAAAGAAAGAAAGAAAGAAAGAAAGAAAGAAAGAAAGAAAGAAAGAAAGAAAGAAAGAAAGAAAGAAAGAAAGAAAGAAAGAAAGAAAGAAAGAAAGAAAGAAAGAAAGAGAAGGAAAGAAAGAAAGAAGGAAAGAGAGAAAGAGAGAAAGAAAGAGAGAGAGAGAGAAAGAAAGAAAGAAAGAAAGAAAGAAAGAAAGAAAGAAAGAAAGAAAGAAAGAAAGAAAGAAAATTAAATTTCCCAAAGAGTGGTCAGAGATTTTCAGCATCACACCATTTCTGGAGTCTAGCAAGCAGTGAGCTAGCTTTCTGCAGTTTCACACCTTGAAATGCAGCTTCCCCCACTCTCCCAGTTTAATTTCTATTGCTGTAATTTAAAAAAATAAAAAAGTTGACCAAAACCAACTTACAGGAGCAAAGGGTTTATTTATATCCCTTTATACTAAGGAAAGAACTTGGAGCAGAAACCCCAGCGGAGAGCTGGTTTGCTCAGCCACCCTATCCATGCAGCAGAGGCTCACCTGCCTAGGGGATGGCACCGCCCACAGTGTGCTCGGCCCTCCACATACAAGATCACAGCCCAATCTGCTGGAGCCAATTCCTTGACTTTCCTTTTATTTTCCAATTGTTCCCCTCTTCCCAGGTGACAATTTATGTCAAATTGACAAGAACCACCTGCACACCTCACCGGCAGAAACAGAGAGGAAGGCTTATAGGTAGGTACAGCCCCCAGAATGAGCCATGTTCAAAGGCTCTCCCTCTTTTGTAGGTTTTTTTTTTTCTACAACATACAACCTTTGTTTATGGAAAAGAACATCACTATTACCCTCCAATTACCCCTGAAGATCTGGACATTTCTCTGTAAAGCTATGGCAGTGGTTGAAAGTTGGGGCTAAATAAGCAATGAGACCAAAATTTGAGCCCAATTCATCCCACACCCATATCCTGAGATCTTACCATGCTGCACATCCCAGCCTTGCAGGAAGCACAGTGAGACCAAGAGTAGCCACCCATGCACCTCCTATGAACTAGAAAGCCCTGTGCACTGATTTGTTTTTAGAATTTCCTTAAAGATTCACTATTTTTATGGGTATGCCTTTGTGAGTTCATACACACCCACATGTGTGCAGAAGCCCATGAAAGGCAGAGAGGACATCGGATTCTTTGGAGCCATGGTTCATTCATGTACTGGGAACCAAACCCAGGTCCTCTAGAACCCAGGCCTTCTAGAACCCAGGCCCTCTAGAAACCAGGTCCTCTAGAAACCAGGCCCTCTAGAACCCAGGCCCTCTAGAACCCAGGCCCTCTAAAATAGCAGTGAGTGCCCCTACCATTGAGCTATCTCCCCATCTACTCAGCCACTTGCATTTAGGTTTTTCAAATGTGGTTTGAAAACTTTGAACTACCGACCCTTCTGTCATACCCAAACAACCCTGCCTCTAATAAACATTTTCAAACAAAGACAACTATGTGAACACTTCTCCAGCAAGAGACTCCTTGGTGCAATTTATGCAGAAGCATAAAGCCAAGTTTTGTAAGTTAGATTGTAAACAGATTATAATGCTCTGGGTGGTCCCAGATGCACACGGGTAAAGTCACGTAAAAGAGAAAGAAAGAAACCAGGGAATCACCTGAGGGGAGACAGCATGAGTCAGTCTCCTCATTTCTGCTTCCTTGAGAACAAAGCCCTCACCAAGGAGCCTGGGGCAGGTACTTCAACCCAGGAACTACTACTAGTCCCAGATGTGTTGGCCAGCGAAGCCATTACTATTGATCCTAGACCTGCAGGAGAACATGAGCCAAACTGTGCTTGTTATGTTTATGAAATAATATTCCCAAATGAAACAAATGAAAATTGATTCCCGAGAAACTACAGAGGATGAGACCGTAATAAATGTACATTATGAAGACCCACAACTCCTCCTCCGCAGCCCTCGCCTACCCATTACCGGCCCGGGCTCGGCTCTCAAACCTTGTGCAAACATTTCTGTAAAACCCTTTCACATCTTAGTGGTTTCCCCCCAAAACTTTGATGCCCTGAAAAAAATCTAATTATTAGTGGTAACTTTAAAAGATCACAGTAATTTATTTTTGTCAAATGTGACTAAAGATTAATGGATACAATCAGGAATAATTTGGTAAAAACATATCAAACACAGAGAAAGCAAAATTTGTTGTTAAGTGAAGCATCAAATATAATAAAAGAGCAAATTCCATGAATGAACGGCAACAATGCTCAATTCATTAACCAGAGGCCCTTGCTTATTTCACACTTCAGAGGGCCACTGATATAATCAGAAACCACAGCAAGAGTGTAAATACAGACTACCTTCAGTGCTCCCTTGTATGTTTTAATCATAAACACTATGCCCATCCCCCCTATAAATCATAAACCTAGAAAGGACATTCAACTAGGAATTCTAAGATAGCAATCAAAATGTCACAAAATACTAACTGTGTTTTATTTTATTAGATATCAACTATAAAACTCATGGGAACTCTAATCATCGTCATCATCATCGTCGTCATCATCATCATCATCATCATCATCATCATCAGTTTCTCTACCCACAAGGCCCCAATCACTGCTGAATGCCTACTTCAATGCTCAAAGAAAAAAATCTACCATTTTTTATATGCTCGGAGCTTCTCATAATGGTACTCAATTCATTCTGGTAGTGTTTTAAATAAGGAAAAGAAATGAGGCTGGAGGTATAGTTCAGTAGCGATGAACTTAGCAGGCCCAAGGCTCTGGATTTAGTATCCAGCACACACACAAAAACACAAAAATAGCCAGACATGCTGTCACATGCCTGAAATCCAAGCATTTGGGAGGAGGCTAAGTCAGGAGGAGCTAAGTGTGAGGCCAGGCTGAGTGACCCAGCCAGACATGTGTCATAAACAAGTATGTGGAAAGCGGCTGAGAAAGACACTTGTTATAATATGCTATAATATAACCTCTGCACCTTGTATGCGCATACACACAAATTCACATGCATGCATGTACACACACACACACACACACACACACACACACACACAAGGAAGCAAAGAAAGCTTCATGCACTTAGTGAAAATAAGTAATGCATCAGTTTTCCATTGACAAGAATGACTGCAAAACACATGAAGAAACTCAATGGACCACTTGGCGGGGGGGCGGGGGGGGAAGCACACTAGAAGAGTGAGTGTAATTTTCTTGTCTGCAACATAGAGAAAGTACACAAAGGAGAACGACAGGTAACACTCTTCCAAAGGAGAACGAAATATGAAGCCTGTGGTGACTGCTTCGTCCCAAGCCCCTCATGATCCTCTAGCCACCCCGGCTTTCCTGCGTCTCCATCTGCTGCCCTGCCTTTCTCAGCCCCACACCTGTCTCTGCTCCCGTAGAATCCTTTCTCGTTTCTTCCGTTTAGTAGTGACAAGTGGCCAGTTTTCCATTGTGGATTCTAGCCTACTATCTTCTCTGCTTCTTGTCAGTACTAGGTGTGCACACAGACATTCATTCTCGTCCCCCTCCTTCCCTCCTGCCTCCCTGCACATCTGTGGAACACCTCACGCTGCTTCTGTCTGTTCTAGATCAGTCCTAAGTGCAGGCTCCCTTTCTTCTGTTCCACAACCTTTACTCCTGTTTCCAGCTCGGGGAAATGAATTTCATCTTCCTGTGCAAACTAGGGCACACCTATGATACACAGCCCTTTCCGCATCCAGGACAGTGCTGCATCCTCTCTTCTTCCACGACCTGCATATTAGACTTCCGCCCTGAACTGACAGCCTTCTGGATCCCACTTTACCAAGGCATTTGTCTCTGTGTCTCTGAAGAGTCTGTCTGTCTCTGTTCCTTCCAAATTACCAACCCTTTCTTCATCTCCAGGATGTCGAGAGGTCTAACTCAAGAAAAATCAGAGGGTCAGCTGGCACGCTCCCTGACTCTCAACTCTTTCCTTATAATTTTTCTTGCTGGCCTCAGTGGCCCAAGTTAAAGATCCCGCTGCACACACACACACACACACACACACACACACACACACACACACACATGTACTCCCTCCAGCATGTTTCTTCAAGCCAGGCCCCTATTCGAAAGCAGTATTTGCCTATCAAGCTGTTACATGTGCCAATAGTTTTTCTGCTCCAGATCACTCTGTCAATAGGAATATACATACCTAGCCCAGCAGTGGTAGTGGCACATACCTGTAATCACAGCTCTCAGGAGGCAGAAACAAGTGGATTTCTGTGAGTTTGGGGCCAAACTAGTCTACGAATTGAATTCTAAGATGGCCACCAAAGCCGTTACATGGAGAAACCCTGTCTCAAAGGGCCACAAAGAAAAAGAAGAAAAACAAAAACAATACCCATGCCTACTTACATGTTTATAATGTCTGATTGAAAGGTACATGCTCTCTGCAATGTAATCTGTACACAAAAGCTTCCCAAAGGCTCTGACTATAGATCATCTATGTACACCCCTTATAGTGCCTTCCACACCACTACGCATGCAGTAAGTACTCCAAACATTTGCAAAATTGAAGTTAAAAGAATGAGTATATGTTTTGTATAAATCAAGAAAATAACTGAAAGGGGGGGGGGGATTTCCTGACTGACTCCTGCTATACAAAGGACTCTCTTCCACACAGAAGACTGTCAACTATATTAATTCTTTTGAGTAGAGCAGTCTCAAGCCCAGCATCCCATAAAGATATCTATCTTTCCACTCTGCTACCCACGTTGGTCAGAAAACTAAGCTCAAGTTGCCTTGTGATAACTATAAAATGCTCTTCCCACCTGCTTTAGCATATTAGAGTAAAAGGTCCCTCAAATTATACACCGTGATTGGAGGCACAAAATTCTGTGAAAACAGTCGTTGATGTGGTAACCAAGAGTAGACTCTTGTGTGTCTATATGTCAAATTTATCATGATTGAAGGTAAACAGAAAAAATACTTAGGCTAAATGGTGTACATGAATAAATTTTCAGGAATATAGTTTTATTTTCAAATTAGTCTGTGGAGATTAAATGTATATTTATAATTATATTTAATTTTAAAACTGTTGTGAGTGCCTAGATTGTGAAAATTGCAAGTATGTTTCAGGAAGGATGGAAAATTAAGGAACATCAAGATAAACGTGGGCTCATGAGTCAACCCCTGTGGGCATTTGCAAGGAGGGAAGACACGGTGTTTTTCAGGACCCACCTCTGGTGACGGCATCTAGTGCGCAGCCACATCCTGTGGCTCCTCCTCCGATGACAAGGACATCAAATTCGGATGTGTTGCGCAAAGTCATGAGCTGCGCTTCTCTGGAAGGAGGCTCCCTGTTCACAGGCTCTGTGAGGCACTCTGCTGCTTCCACATAGGCCAAGCTCACCTGAGGGAAAGCAGGCAGGCTGGGGTCACACGTCACGCATGTCGACTTAGCAAAGCATACAGAATACTATATCTCTTGCCCAATTCTCATCACAAAAAATATGCTCTTGATTTTGATTTGTCAACTTAAAATACGTGTATTCAAAAAATCTACCTAGCATAAGTTAGCATCTTGTTTAGATAAATCTACTATGCCTAGTGGGAAGGATACTTTTCAAAGATTTTAATAAGAGGTTTTCCCATCAAATATATAAATGTAAGATTTCATATGTTTACAGCGCATTATTTAGATTGTTGAAAACTTAATAGCAATAATAAAGCTAAGCATAATTCCATGAAATTTCTTGGTTCTTTAACAACAAAACTCTTCAACAACCCAAATCAAAAATACTTGTGCTTTTTATTCCCTCTAAAGTGCTTGCCTAATATTTGTTGTAGAAAGCATGAGATCAACCCACTACAAGTATTTGTAAGACTCTTTGATCCATACCCAGGACAACCAGAAGCAAAAAGGATTGGGGCGACAGGCGGTGGTGGCACATGCCTTTAATCCCAGCACTTGGTAGGCAGAGGCAGGAGGATTTCTGAGTTCAAGGACAGTGTGGCCTACATAGTGAGTTCCAGGACAGCCAGGAATATACAGAGAAACCCTGCCTCGAAAAAACAAAAACAAAAACAAACACAAAAAGGATTGGGTCACTCTACTGACCAACACCTACAATTCCAACACTAAGGAAACTAAGGCAGGAAGGAGGCATTCTACAGTGAGTCCTAGAGCCAACCTGCATTACATGGGAGATAACTTGTTAAGAAAAATCTTATACGTATTACACACACTATATTATATATGTGTTAATACATGTGTATGCTTGTGAAAGATATGTGTTTTGTGTATGTATCACAGTGCTACAACCAGAAGTCGAAGTTTAACATACAGAAAAACAGGTAGCTGGATTTTTTTCTCTTACTATAGTGCAAATTCATTTACCACAAGAAGACTGACCCATGTGTCTCCATTATCCAAAGACCACGAATTCTGTTTTTCTCTATCTTACCACAAGATCAGCACAATGAAGGCTCTTCTCCTGCTCTGCCGCAAATCACCTATGAAGGTCTGAATGAGCAGGGGCAAGTTTTCTCAAGGAGAGGATCTAAGAATGGATCTTTCCCTGTAGCTAACAGATGGCTTAGAACAGGGAAAACCCTGTCTTGGGCCCCAGGGACCCAGCTTGAGTCTCCACGCCCCCTATCTTGGACTTCAATCCCACACTGACTTCAATCCCAGGACCCATGTAGGAAGGGAGAAAAGACTCCAAAAATCTGTCCTTTGACATTCATGTTCACGACATAGTGTATTAACTTCTGAATTATTAATTCAAGTGCCAAAACTTTAAGTCCCATTCTGCACATGACTCTTCCTGTTTGTGTATCAATAACTGTTTCCTCGTGTAACAAGCCAAATTAAAAAAAAAAAAAAAAATACTAGGGTCTATGAAGGACTGGGCGCTCCTCCTAGCTTTGGTCTTAGTCTTCTTCAGATAAGGAGAAGGAAAATAGAACACATAGAGAGATAGACACAGGCGTCTCTGTACTACATGACTGTGATTATTCTATATAAACAATATTAAGTAAAAAACAGAGTATGGGATCAAAACACGGATCAGCGATTGCAGGCCTTGGGAGAACATTCTCTACAAAGGGTCCATGAGGATGAAAGAACGTTCTGTAATTTAACTGTGGTTATAATTACATAACTGAGTGTGCGTTACACACACACACACACACACACACACACCACATTTGTAGAAAAAGCAAATGCCACAGGGGGGGAGGGGGGCAGACTATGACCAGTGGGGGAGGGGAGAGAACTGTACCATGACAGATGGGAAGGATTTGGACATGGGACTGACAAGTGACTAAACCGTCAGAGCGGTTTCACACATCAACAGAACTGCTGACATTTTCTGCCTTGTAAGTTTTCTAGAAATAGTTAAGAAATAAGTTTAAAGACCATATTATGGTATAGTTCATTAGAACTTGTTAATTCTAAAAACTCCCTTTTCTGGTCTAACCTCGAAGATTGAACTAGCTCAGCTTCCCCTTTAACAGGTGGGTGAGATACGAGGGGTTGGGACTGGGGGCAGAGTCATTCCTAGTGACTAGAAGGTTCCTAACCTTTTGCGGGAATAGTCTTCGCCAGTCTTATCTCAATATTAAAAACACCTCTTTCATCTTAGTGTGGTTGATACATGCCTTTGATCTCAGCCCCAAAAGGAAGAAGGGTTAAAGGCTCGAGGCTAGCCTGGACCACAGGGCAAGACCCTGTCCAAAACAACAACAACAAACAACATTTCCATATAAGGAATATAGCTTTCCAGCATCTCATGTTTCTTACAACTATTCTAAAAATTCCTTAAAGATTCATTAAGTCCCTGAATTATCCAGCTTTAGCATTTACTCACTAAGCTCACTAGTGTCTAGATTTTTACACACACACCACGCCTTCACCTGCTTCATTCACCACAGGACACCCTGCTCCCACAATAACACCACATCAGATCACATACCTGGCTGCCCACTCAGCTCAGTATCCAAGAAACCTTTCTCCTGTTTTTTGTACTTCTTTTGTTTCCTTTGGATAGCACTCAACTGCTATGAGTGATTGACAAGCCTCTGAGTGGCCTGTCCTCTATTAACCTAAGCAAGACAACACCCTACACACACACACACTGGCATGCGCAGAGGCTCACCTCTGAGAAATTCCAATTCTCATCTACCTGAAAACTGAGATTAACCACCGCCAGACCTGTTGAGTGTCTAAACTGCAGTATATATATCCTCTAAAATGGAATAATGATCCGTGAGTGATTTTACAAAGAATTAGTGATGAAAAGACTCCATGAACCTGAAATTCCAATCAAAATCTGAGCCTACAGCCCAGCAGAGCACAGGTACACCTAAGCAATAGACTCATCAGTGCCCAAGATGAAATGCAGATTTGACTGCACCACGTGACTCTGTGACCTATAGCCCTGAAGACAATGACTTTCCCTGAACAGAAAAACCAACCAATCTCTGTGCTAAGGAAAAGCATCCAGACTTAGGTGTCTCTGTATTACATGATGTGGTCATTCTATATAAACAATGTTAAGTAAAAAACAAAGTATGGAATCAAAACACAGATCAGTGATTGCAGGCCTTGGGAGAACACTGTCTACAAAGGGCCCAAGAAACACCTTGAGGATGAGAGAAGGTTCTGTAATTTAACTGTGGTTATAATTACATAACTGAGTGTGTTCTAAAGAGTTGATTTCACTACACTGAAGCTGTTACCGAAGTAACAACTCAATAAAACTGACAATAACCAACTGTGAGTATAGCACTTACATTCTAGGTGGTTTTATAAGGTGTTTGCCTGTTTCTTTTCCTGCTCATTGAATCTTCATAGCAAACCTGAGTCAGGTGTGTTATGCTCTCCACTTAGGAAGCCAGGACTGACTCACAGAGGGAGTTATCCCAAAACTGTGTGACCAGCTCACAGCAGAACTGGAATTGAAGCAGCACAGACTGGCAACAGAGACTACACTAGTCCTACACTACCATACAGAGACTCTTAACGATATAAATACAAAAGTAGACTAACTAGTTACAACAGAACGCAGTAATACCACTGGCAAGATGCAGAAAACTTTTAATATTGGGGGGGAGGCCCAATTGTGACAGAAGTTGTACTGAGGAGTTCCTCCAATTTAAAAACATATACTTATATACACACACAGTACTATTGAGGGTAATTTATTTAATTTCTGACGGTATTTTAAAATAACGTTTTATTTTTGTTTATTTCTTTCAAAAAAGCTGGTAAGTGTTGCAACTGAGAAGCTAAGCACCACGCTTATTTTAGAGGCAGTAAACACAGCCTAAGGCCCTACTTAGAATTATGACAGAAGAAAGACTCATTTTGGCTTCATGCAGTTTTGAGTAGCAAAAATACATCTGCACTCTACCTTCTCTGAAATATGTTGATTTCAGGGAAATAAAGAAAGGGGGGAGGAATTAAAGATAATAAAGCAGTATTGGGAAGTAATGACATTCTTTAAGAAAAGGGTCTTTGTGTTCCACTCCTCTCAGATCTGTTCTTTCCTAGGTCTCCTTTTCCAAGTTTGACAGCTTGATTAGACAGGAATTTGGGAGGTGAGCTCTGCTGACAGATGCATCTAAAATGTCCTAACTCACCCGAGAGACCAAAATGCTCATGAGATCTACAGATGCTGGATTCAGCAGGGATCACTCAACAAATCGCTATAGTGAGAAGTCCCCCAAGCACTCAATAGGAGACAAAAGGATAAGGTGGTAACTACAATATTACTTGCAGGGTGTTTAAGGCAACGAAAGGGCTAAAAGGCACCGGGAGTGTGTGTTTGTGTAGTGTTAAGTCAGAGCACTGCTCACCTGGGGGTGGGGTTCAATCCCCAATACTACATCAAACAAGTAGGGTGGCACATGCCTGTAACACCAACACTCATTTGTAGGAAGCAAGAGAATCAGTAGTTCAAGGCTTTGGTCAGCTATAGAGTTCAGGACCACCATAGTTATACAGGTAGGCAGTCAGGGAAAGGAGGGAGGGAGGGAGGGAGGGAAGGAGAGAGGGACAAGGAAGCAAGCAAGCAAGGACAGTCCCAGATGGCATCTCATAAATCCTGGCCAAGCTTCCCTAGAAGGCCAGCTAAATCAAAAGAGTAGTGGATATCTGCAGGAAGACACTAGGAAAGGAAGCAGGAAGTGCTAAGTCTAGAACATACACAAGTCTGCTCTTTCTCGTCAGCACAGAACTCTTAAAGCCTGGCTTACACGTCCAACTTTAAAAACTTCACCATTTCACATAAATCTCAAAATTCCAAACTGAGATTAACCTAAGAAAACTGAGTACCCGTAGCTGTGACCTGTAGGTAGGGCAGGACCTGTGGGCGTCAGGACACTCGCTGGTGTTACCCATCTCACCAGTCAGTCCCCTGGAGGCATGTGAGGTTTCTGCCCCAGGCCTAAACCCAGAACAAGGCAAGCACTTCCAAATGAAGGATTAGCTACCCTAATCTCACCACTGAAACCAAAGGTCTATAGTTCCATCTACTAGAGAGACAGGAGGATAGAAATTTCAAGGCCATCATGGGCAAATGTTGAGATCTTGTCTTACAAAGTGAACTTTGGGATATAACTCAATGGTTAAGGTCCTGACTTATATGTTAACACCCTAGATCCAATGCCCAGCACTACAAGGAAAAATAAAATAAATTCCTCCAGCATTATGACAGAGATGTGCATGGGGTTTAGAGAGATCTCAGTGGGTAAGTGCACAAACTGATCTTGCAGAGGACCCAAGTTTATTTCCCAGCACAAACATTAAGGGGCTGGAAGTGAATCTGTCAGACTCTGTTTTCAGAGGGCATCTGCATGTATGTGTGGATAGTCAGATACAGGCATAAAATAAAAAAAAAAAAATAAAGTAGCACCTTTTAAAAAGACAGAGACTTGTGTCTACCTGCAATTGGAAGCCAAGTTCATAATCTGTAGTTACCAAGAAAGCATTTCCCCCTGAACAGTATTCCGAATGAGATCAGTTTTACTATGTCTGAGCACTATTAGACTTGCAAATTAAAAAAAAAAATTCCTAGACATTTGCAACTTCGGGTGAGACCGAAAACAAGATCTAATAATTAGTGTCTATTTCTGAAAGAAGTGCATATTTAAAGACCACAGGCAATTAACAGTCAGGCTGTCCTGTAATCATGTACAGTAATAATTGGAGTATAAAGTAGGTTTCATGCAAATCACTTCAGACTGCAACAATCACTCTCACTTGCCCATATTATGCCATTCAATCAATGGAATCAGTTAGACTCAAGAGAAATTGCTTCCTGTTTTGCTGTCACCGATGAAGACTAACCGTATCTGTGCGTTCCTGGAAGCAAAAGGTGACAGGTGTCCTCAAGCAGTTTATCTTCAGAAGTCAGAATGCTCTTCACTTCTGGGATGCTCTTGTAACTAAACTTTGACCTTTCTTGGATTTACAAGACAGTAAGCAACAACGCTTCGGTGTAAGCGGACTTACCAGGTCTCCATGCTTACTCTATAGCCGGTCAAGGCAGGGTAACTCATTTCCACAGACAACCAGACAAGTTGGTTGCTATATTTTAAATGTGTGGTGTCCCTCCAGGCTAATGGGTTTGAACACAGGGATACAAGCAGGTGGTGGCTGTTTTGGTTGTGGGGGTTCTGGGCGTGGCTCACTGACCAGAAGCGGTCTGTTAGCTGCCGCCACCGGGAATCAGGAGCTGGCAGCTAAACCACCTCTTTCTCATCATAACTGACTGTGAGCCAAAGGGAATTCTTCCTCCCTTAAGTTGCCACGGTCAAACTCGAAGCATGTGAAGTGCCAAGCACGCCCTCTTCCTAGGCACTGAGTAGGGACCTCTAGAGTACCCTGAAGGTGCGGCACAGCCTACCCGTGGTTGTGATTCCTTTCAAATGTGCACAGAGCCCTCTGCAACCAATTACTAAACTTTAGGGTAGCAGAGCAGAGGGTCACGCAAAGCCAGGCTCCGTGCAACTGTCACTTTCCCTCATAGTCTGCAATTTAATCAATGAAATGTTAGCTTCAAGGGGAAATTGTTGGAAGATGAAAAAAGGGTCAGCTCTGTCTGAACCATTAACTTATGTGACTAAACAATCTGAGGCTTCGAGGATGTCGCCTCTTGGTTTCCAATAAATAATCTATTTCCTCTTTTTAACTGAATGTATTATCATTAGTGTGTGTGTGTGTACACGTGTGTACCTACCATAGCATGCAAGTGGAGGCCAGAGGACAACTTTGAGAGTCCATCCTCTCGCTCTCGCTCTTATATGGGTTCCAGAGATTGTTCTAAGGTCATCTGAATTCACGGCAAGATCATTTACCAACTGTGCCATCTCAGTAGCCTCAAATACTTATTTTCAAAATATATAATGCAGTAAAGGTCTGGATATCTCAGAGTGGCATTGCCCCCCAAGTCTAATAGCTTGCTTGGAATCACACTATCTGGAAGTTGAAGAGAGAGTTCAGTAGTGAAGGCCACTTGCTCTTGCAGAGGACTGGGATTCCCAGCACTCCCACGACTGCTCAGCACGGCCTGTAACTCCAGTTCCAACAGCTCTGAACCCCTGCCCTGGCCTCACCCTGTGCCAGGAATGCATAAAGAACACATACATACATGCCGGCATTCATAAACACATATAAAATTAATTTGCTTGTTTGTTTGTTTTAAAGAAAGTGGGGGATCTAGAAAGGAAACCTAAGGTTGTAAGGAAAAAGAGATATAACTCTTGGTTGTCCAACAACTATTAGTGGACCCAAACTCATCTTTTTTATTATTATTATTATTATTATTATTATCTTCATATGTTACATCTAGATTGTAGTTTCTCCTCCTCTCTGTCCAGTCTCTCTTTACCACCACGGCTCCCCTCTAGATCCACAAGCCCCTGCCCCTCCCACTCCCCTCAGAGAAAAGCAGGAGGAAGTAGGTATCTTTTTGCGAGTATTTCTTCTCTTTTCTCCCTTTTGTTTTTCTTTTCTTAAATGTAAGCCAGAGTAGTGGCACAAGCCTTTAATCCCAGCACTAGGGAAGCTGAGACAGGCAGATCCCTGGGAGTTCTGAGATCAACCTGGTCTACAAAGTTAATCCCAGGAGAGCCAAGGCTATCACACAGAGAGGCCCAGGTCAAAAAAAGAAAAACAAAAGATAAACTATCGACAACAAAAACAAAACAAAACAAAACAAAACAAAACAAAAACGTGTGGTCCAGGAAATTGAACTCAGGGCTTTTAAGCCTGTAAGAAAAGCTCTCCAAGGATGTGCCTAGCCTCAGAGACTTGATGTGCCCCGGTGTGGAGATACCCACCAGCTCAGAGGAGGATAGGGAAAACAGGGGAAGAATTGTGAGAGGAGGTGGCCAGGAGGAGGGCAGTGAGCAGAATTTAAGGTGAATAAGTAAATAAATCAATTGATAGTAGTAGTAGTAGTAGTAATAGTAATAATAGTAGTAATAATAATAATAATAAAAGAGAAAAGCACTCTAACCACAGATCTACACTCCAGGCCCCAGAAGGTATTCTTTGACCTGAAAAGAAACTAAATTTATTCCTTAAGCATATAATAGAACCTAATTCATTTTGATTCCAAATTGAATGTCCTCAGCTCTGCAACGTTAACCCTAGATCAGCTAACTACTTTGTCAAAAGAAATGCCAAATTTTGTGTTTGCTTGCTTGTTTGTTTGGGTTTTGTTGTTATTGTTGGCTGTTTATTTTTATTTTGAGACTGGGTCTCTCTATTGCACAGCTCTGGCTGTCCTGAAATTCACTAGGTTGTCCAGGCTGGACTCAAGTTCCCAGACATCTGTTTGCCCGTGCCTCCCAAGCACTGGAATTAAAGATATACACAATCATAGGCCTTGTACACAGGGAAGAACATCCAATGCAATTAGCGAAGTCTAGAAATCCTCGCACATCCTCCGAGCCTGCAGCCAGTCCTGCTGGGAAGCCACAGAGGGGACCCCGATGGAGCAGCACTTGTCCCTAAAACTCTCCCTAAGGCATTGACCTGGAACTGAAACAGGGCTCACTGGCCCTCCATCTCACGTGCATAGCATACTGACCCACTGAGTCAAGGGACCAGCCTACTATACTTGAACCTTCTGTTCAAAATAGTTCAGATTCAAACATGAGATGCACTTGCTCCAACTCTGTGGAGACTTCATGAAATACAAGTGAGATGCTTAGAAGTCTCTCGGCTGTACACGCTATGGCACAATTAGAGCTTGGAAAGTTTTTGTTGAAAAACATCTCAGACTGCATGAATAATTGGGTCTACCTAATTTGGGTCTACCTAATTTAAAAGCATCTTTCATCCTAAACTGGGAGGTGGGAGATACCTAGAGAAAGCTTTCCAAACACAAATACACGTAGCTCTCTCCGGCTGGAAGGATGGAAAAGGAGCAGAAGCAAGAGGGCGCTCCCAGGGCATTTATAGAAAGTTTCCTCCGTCCCACAATATCCCCCGAAAAGTTTCTTTAAAAGGCCTTAAAATGAATAAATAGTTGAAATGAAATGCAAAGTCAAATCAGAGTGAATGTCAACGCTGCTCAGTTAGCAACAGCCTAGCGGCTCACCAGCTGTCAGCGCTAATCCTAGCTCAGCCGTTGACTCACGGGGTGACCTATAGAAGAAGTACAGTTAACCTCGCTGATTCTGTATGCCAGCAACAAAATAGCATCCCAAACTCCTCGAAGGCCCAGTGTGAGTTATAACTTCAAGTTGCCGCCGTGGCCCCACTTTCGAGGGCTAAGTGTTAAATAAAAACCAAAATTAGATAGAAGCTGATAGGATGCTCTTCAGAGAACATTCCCAGCTCTGTCTGCATAATTTCAGTGCCTTGATGAAGCATGTCTCATAAGAAACAGTTTAACCGTATAGAGTGGTTAAGAATAGTTTCAACTGGCCTTATCTAAAATACAAAGTATTCCGAATCCTCATCAAGCTTTCGATACCAGGCACAATCCCAACACACTTAGTTGTATTTCTAGGAGAGGGGGAAAAAAAAAACAGTCTTTCCAGGAATCTATGCAGAGGGTTCTCAATAGGAGAAGCAAGGGAATGATGAATGTCTTTGGTAGAAGCCCTAACAATAAAACTCTCATTATAAGAAACAGCTCATTACTCAGCCAGATTAAAAACGACATCCAGGACACATGTAATGTCTGGATGCTTAACAACATGATTTTCTTCCAGAGAAATGGGGCTGTAGGCATCAAAAACGCACAGGTACTATAGAAGAAACTGAACTATAGAAGAAATGGGTCCTTCACCTGTCCATTCTGAACAGTAAGGACGATAAGAAAGCTTTGCTGAACACTCTGAGTTTGGAGCTTGCTTGTCAAAGTGACTGGCTTCCACATTCCAGCAGTTCACCTATGGGATCACCTATGGGATCACCTATGGGATCACCTATGGGATCTCCTATGGGATCTACATCCAACTGTTAAGGGGACTGGAGAGATGATTCAGCTCTTGCAAAGGACCTGGATTCAGTTCCCAGCACCCATATGCACCTCTGTAACTCCAGTTCTGGAGAATCCAGCTCCCTCTTCTAACCTCTGTAGGCACCAGGCATGTGTGTAGTACAGGGGAAACACACATACCCATAAAATACTTTTAAAATACAACTGTAAAATCTATCTGGCAACCTAAGATTCAATTTACCTACTTCAGATACAGTCCATCATTCTGAAACGGTTCCCTAGTGTGTGACGCCTCATCCTTTGTAGAAAAATACAAGATACATATACTATGGAATATCATTCTGCTTAAAAAGAAAGGCAAGCATCAACCAGGCAGCCTACACTAGCTGGGAAGGAGACGCCAGACACATACAGAGAGGGCTGCATGGTCTGACCTCGGTGAGAGAAGAAGGCTCTAATCCTTGAGAGACGAGGTCCCAGGGAGTAGGGAGTCCTGTCAGGGGTGGGGAGCATATCCTCTTGGAGACAGGGGGATGAAGAATGAGATATAGACCTGTGTGAGGGCGGACCAGGAAGGGGTAACAATTAGACTGTAAAAAAATAAAATTAAAAAAAAAAGAAAAGAAAGAAAGGAAAGCACTCTAAGTGACAACCTTACTTCACCTGTTATAAGGTGATAAGCCAGACCCAGAGAACATAAGCCTACATGATCTCATATATGGAATCTAAAATAGTGAAACAATAGTGGCCAATAGGACCCTCAACACAAAGAGGTATCACTCAAGGAAATCTACATTCAAGGCTGACCTTGAACTTCTGATCTTTGTGTCTCTACCTATTACCCTGACCTTGGAAATTTTGTTTTTACCATTTATAGTCAGCCTTTTAAAGAGAAAAGTTGCTTACAAACTATGAAAAATGCCTGTGTAAGTGGAAAACTATTTACCTTAGGGGACAGATGTGGTCACAAGTTCAAGGCCATTTAGTAAACAGAGGTAGCTCATGAGTGAACATTCTAGTTGACTCCAGACCCCAACTACCCTCAGATTCCAAAACTTCTCCCACTGGAGTTAAACTCTTCATGATGATGAGAGCGCTTAGGAGGCAGAGTGATGATACTCAAAGATGCTTGCTGTAGAAGAGCAAAGCAAATAGGTACAACTTTTTAATTCAGATGTTGCCAGAAATACATCTAATGTGTCTGTCTTTACTCACTTCAGTTATTAACATGGGCAAAAATACATGAACCAGCCAATTTTTTTTTTTTGGATTTGGTTTTTTCGAGACAGGGTTTCTTTGTATAGCCCTGGCTGTCCTGGAACTCACTCTGTAGACCAGGCTGGCCTCGAACTCAGAAATCTGCCTGCCTCTGCCTCCCAGAGTATTGGGATTACAGGCGTGCGCCACCACCGCCCAGCCAGCCAATTATTTTTAAGTCTGGTATATCATCTTCTTATGCCTAAAAAAACCCAGGTGTGTTCCAAATGGAAGACTCCAACATTGAGAAGAGGAAAGGGGGTGTATGTAAATCTAAGAACCTACTGTGTGCCAGACCTCTGGCCTGTTCAGTCAGACTGATTAAGAGCTCAGAAGGGGAAAGTCTGAGAGTAATAGTCCTTACCCTTCTTTTATTGAAAAATCCAAGTCTCAAAACGTTCATACCCTGTGCACACCAACAAGTCCCCCCCCCCACCCATCACAATTACACTTGAAAGGTAAACTGCTACCAGTGTCTGTGTTGCTCTGGCCTGTAACTGCAGTGCTAAGGGAGCTAGGGCACAAGGATTCCATATTCCAGACCAGACTGGGCTACAGAATGAGACCCAGTTTCAAAAGGAAAAGAACAAAATAAAAGACTTATTTTGAGAAGAGTTGATCATTCTTTTTGCGCTTCTCCAATTTTGTCTTTTGCTACTGACAAAAGGAAAAAAAAACGGGGAAAAAAACCCCTTTGTGTCCATTCTACCAATAAGAAGGCACTCCTTTTTTACAACTTTACAAATAGCTTGCTA